>NW_015627248.1:2057368-2060389 GCF_001515625.1 Sinocyclocheilus rhinocerous
CCGACTGTCATAAATGAAAACACAACCTCAGGAAAGGCTTGTTTTGATGCTTATTCTGATGAAAGATTTCTTAATTGTCTGTGCATCTATTGCGCATGAACATAAATGATACCTTAAATCATGCCTCTATTGACAGTGGTTTGCTAATAATTGATAGACATAACGTCTCAAGTTGCTGTTTCTTTCATCAAAAATAGCAAATAAGTGGTTACTGGCATCTATGTTTCTTGTACACAAGTAGTGAGATGCTAAAATGTTGCAGTAGTTACCAGTATGCCATCCATTACAAATTCAGGAGTAATTCCAACTGCATTTGACCGTTTAAAGCCTTCTGTATCATCATATTTGATGCACAATTATTTATATTTGTACATCTCTCAATCATCATTGTACTGCATTGCATACAGAGCTTTGAATATTAAACTAAGTATTGAAATATCATTGTACTCAGACATATTATTAAGAGATATAGAGTGACAGCTGATATTTATATGCATTTAATGCAAGTAGTCTGCAGTACTCTTATAAAGATGTCATTGATTTACAAGCAATCAGAATTTCATCTTACTGTTTGGCCATATAAATATCTGCAACTGCACTAAATTGCATATTTTTGCATATTTGCTCATTTTGGGCCTCTGAATAAAATTAAGGTTTTGCAATGTCAGTGTCAGAACAAATTAATGTAAGAAATTAATAGTTATTAAATCTTAAATAGTAAGGTTTAATAACTAGAATAGTTCACCCAAAAATTAAAATTTGCTGAAAATGTACTCACCCTCAGGCCATCCAAGATGTAGATGAGTTTATTTCTTCATGGAGAAATTTACACATTTTTTGCAACATCACTTGCTCACCAGTGGATGGTCTGCAGTGAATGGGTGCCGTCAGAATACAAGTAATCCACACCACTCCAGTCCAACACTTAATGCCTTGTGAAGTGAAAAGCTGCATGTTTGTAAGAATCAAATCCATCACATGCGCCTGCTGTTGAGAATGCGCTCAGGAAGACGCGCCGCCGCTCAGGACAGTTCGAACAATTCTGGCATTGCGTGAATCAGAGGTAAAAAACGTAAAGTAAAGTGACGTGACATGTGGCCAAGTATGGTGACCCATACTTGAAATTAGTCTTTAAGGCATTTTAGATTTTGGCCAAAATGCCAGTCCATAATCACGCTTCCTCCAGTGAAAAAGTCCATCCCCTGTTGTCCACTCGCATCAAAATCCACCCACATATTTGTTAAGAACTGTTTTGGACTCTTTTCTCTAGTAAACAGTGCTTGGTCTGTGCATATTTCTCTCCTGATTCAGACGAGACAACTTTTTCACTGGAGAAAGCAATATTATGGATAGAGAACTCATATTTTAGCCGTCAGCAATGGTTTGAATTTAAAAACATTTCATTCAAATGATGTAATGCTAAATTCCTCCAAATCTGTTCTGATGAAGAAACTCATTTACTCATTTTAGGGAGAGTAAATTGTCAGTAAATTGTCATCTCTGTGTGAACTATTCCTTTAATATGTGTTTAACTGATATTTGAAATGGCATTTCACATTTTGTGCCTGATATGAGTTGTGATGCCATTTGTATGTTTTGGTCAGGACCTGGAGGAGTTGTTGAACAAGGTTAACAGTGCAGACTCTGCCCTCGCTATCGAGCAGAGCGGGACGGCCATCATCGAACAGATCCAGAGGGCCAGAGAGCGTCGCTCCCAGATCACCTCAGAGGAGATGAAAGCCGTCATAGAGGAGAGGGACGCTGCTTTAACCAGGGTACAAACCTACGGCACGCACTCTTTCTCCGCTAAGGGTCAATCCTAACACGCGCCAGCCCTAAACACTCCATTCACAGTGGTTGTGTGCCAAGCCAGAAACCTTTACACTATAGAAAAAAAAAATCAAATATGACTCTCTAAATATTGACTATCTCTCCTCCTGCGTTTTAACTCCTCTGCAAGATGACTTTGATTATTGGTCTATTAAAGCACATACATCTGTGTTTATTCACAGATCCTGCACTGATTTAAGAATCAACACACCAGCTACCTAATTCACATGTAGGGACAAATATTGCTGCATAACCTCAAATATTTGGTATATCGTTCCTACACACATAATTCAATCAAATGAAAACAAACAAGCAGGTAGCTAAATATTGACATCCAGATATTCAGCTTCATCATAGAGTTCAAGTGTGGGGCAGTGGATGTATTTGCTGGGATTTCTTTGTTGATAAATGCTGCCTCCGTTTCATAATTGGTGTTATATAATGTGGTTGATTTTATTATTTGGACACAGAATTGCATCTGACAGTCATTCCCAGTGTTGTTTTGGGTCAGCGGGTAGGGTGTGTTGTAACTTTTATCAGGTGTGATGGTACAGGTTATCAAGACCTTTCTGACTATTTGGTTTCCCAGACTTGTGACACTCAGTATTTTAGATTGATAATTTACTGTAATCAATATTAAATGAGGTGTTGTTTATTAGGTAAGAGTGATGCAATACAATACAAAAACATGGGTGATTCTGGCTAAAATGTTGACATTTTAGAAATAAACTTCTGGAACAAAGCATAGTGTAGATAAAGAGTAAAAAAGGAAACTCTTCATTTGATGGTAAATTCATCTGTGTTGGTGGTTGCCGGGTATAATGTGCTCTAATATTTATGTGGTTGGATTCGCAGGAATATTTTTGATTGGAATGATTTCCGTCTTCTTGTGGGGACCTGCTTTGGTCCTTAAAAGCCAAGTGACATAGGAAACATAGTCTTATTTCTGGCACATATACATCATAGCTGTAAAATTCAGACTTTTAACTATAGAGTAACCAGACCACCTAACTGACTTATTTCTGCCTTCACTGCAGAGATTATGACTTTATTGCCATAATTTGTGGCATACAAAAAAAATAAAATTAAATAAAAAATACAATGCTGCTCAAAAGTTTGGCTTTATAATATTTAGTATTTTTTCAAAGAAGTCTCTAAAGCTCACCAATGCTACACTCAAAAAAATGCTGG
>NW_015627248.1:2060466-2081777 GCF_001515625.1 Sinocyclocheilus rhinocerous
AACCCAACAGTTGGGTTAGTCCATATTTGACCCAAAGTTGGGTTGAAACAACCCAGCATTTTTTAGAGTGTACATTTATTTGATTACAAATACAGTAAGAACAGTAATATTGTGCAGTATTATTACAATTTAAAATAATTGTTTTCTATTTAAAAATATTATAAGATGAAATTGTATTCCTGTCATGCAAAGCTGAATTTTCAGCATCATTAATCCAGTCTCCAGTGTCACATGATTCTTCAGAAATCATTCTAATATGCTGATTTGCTGCTCAAGAAACTTTGATGAATAGAAAGTTCTAAAGAGCAGCATTTATTTGGATCAGAAATCTTGTGTAACATTATAAATGTCTTTACAGCCACTTTTAATAAATGTAATGCATCCTTGCTGAATTAATAAGTCCTTAATGAATTAATAAAAGTATTAATTTAATTTTAAAAAAAGTCTTACTGACCCCCAAAGTGTATATTTTTTATTACTTTTTAAAATATATTTTATTTATATGTTATATATTATATTTATATCTTTTTTTTTTAACATGATATGTGACCCTGGACCACAAAACCAGTCTTAACCTCCTGAGACCCTGCATCCTCATATGAGGACATTATATTTTAGTGAATTTCTCTGAGACTGTACATGCCACAGTTTTAAGTCTGGATGTCCTGTACAGGCTTTTCAGAGATACTAAATGTTTGGATGTTTCACCATGACCACTCCCCTTTATACAAAGTTTGGTAAAAAAAATCCTGAAAACTAAAAATGTATTGGTGATTTAAAAAAAAATCAATTGTTTTTGCCTATGCATGTTTCATTCATGTCCCGATGTCCTCTACCAAGGACGTAGCATAATTTATGAATGAAATATTATTTTTTAATTTTTTTTGTTTACATTTTTTTAATGCTCTAAACAATGTAATGACATCAAAAAATACAAATTTTTTACTAAAATATTTTGCCGGGTCTTAAGAGGTTAAGTCGCTGGGGTATATTTGTAGTAATAGCCAAAAAAAACATTGTATGAGTCAAAATTATCGATTTTCCTTTTATGCCAAAAATCATTAGGATATTAAGTAAAGATCATGTTCCATGAAGATATTTTGTCAATTTCCTACCGTAAATATATCAAACCGTAATTTTTTATTAGCAATATGCATTGCTAAGGACTTCATTTGGACAACTTTAAAGGCGATTTTCTCAGTATTACCCTCAGATTTTCAAATATTTGTATCTCGGCCAAATATTGTCCTATCCTAACAAACCATACATCAATGGAGGAAAGCTTTCAGATGATGTATAAATCTCAATTTCAAAAAATTTAACCTTATGACTGGTTTTGTGGTCCAGGGTCACATATGCTATTATAGATATGCTATTATAGGCCATTTAATTTGTCTAAATAATATGTTCAAAGAATGTAAAAGGACTTGTTTTATTAAAAAAAAAAAAAAAATTAGGGAACACCAAAAAGTATTGTGAAAAAAATTGATTAATTGAGACCTTATGGTTAGTTTTTGCTCTGTTCATAGTGTAAATGTATCACTCAGAGTCTTCCGATTGACTGAGTCCTTTATTGGAGGTAGGCCAGATTCATAAAAGAAATCCTGTCGTGCACACAAATTCAGCTGGAAAGCCAACCATGACAACCTGTGTCAACCTCTCTGATATGAACAGAAGGCCAGGTGTCAGTCTTCTAACTCCGCCCAAAGCCCACCAGCACATCACTGCCAAATGCTGCCCTGCGTTTTCATTGGGGCCAAAAACCTGAATCTGTGGGGCAATTTCAGAAGTAAGTTGCAAACCCCACGCCAAATCCCTCAGAGACCGGAATGGGTCCTCTCTCTATCCTCAAGGATATCTCCCTCCCCTGCCGTTCCTCCCATCTCTCTCCTCATCTCGTAGGGATTAGAGCCCGGCTGCAGGCAGAGGGCCGCCACATCCCTTTGGCCTGCCGGAATATGAAAAGCTGGATAAGTGCTGGAGGAAATAAATCTTATTCTCACTTCCATCCTCTCCTCACAGTTAACGCGGCGAATAAGATCCCCTTCGTTACGTCCCTGCGCCGGGCGCTTATTGAATTTCTCTTGATCTTGATAGAGTGCTGATTGTTAAAGTGAGAGAGGAAATGAAGTCGCATCTCGTGGTGAATTAAGGTTGGCTTGAGGTATTCTGCTGATTTTTTTTTTTACGCTCGTCGAACATGTCACGTGGTTCAGACCTCTCATTCATGCTCTTGTGTTGTTGTGCTTTTTAATATGGATTAAAAAGTTAAAATAGATGAATATGTCTGTTCCTACACCCCATTTCGCCCCAACTGCAGCTATTTTTGGTGCGCTAACGGCCTTTTGCGTCACCGCAGAGGTGCATTCTGATTAAAATACGTTTCCCTCTAAAAGACATCTGCTGCCCGAGAACCATAACTCAGGCTGACACTAAAGAGGAGCTGTGTGTTTTGTCTGGACGGCGGTGGTATTATTTTAGTCTGCAGAGGAAAGAGACAGGAGTGGGGTCGGTGGCTGAGAGGCTTGTTTGCACGGGCGCTACTCTTTGAGACGGCTGAATGTTGAAACATAGGGACTTGTCAGGCCGTGAGGATGGTTTACATTCCTGGTAAGTGTCCGTCGATCCTGGAATGTGCACATGGAGAGGAGCACATATGGACTGGTAGAAAACAAGCCTGCTTACAATAATACCCACCAAAGAGCTGGTCACGTCAGTGTGTGTTTAAAGCGCCTGTTTGTCTGTCTGACAGCCGGCCAGAGAGTCTCGTACTGCATTGGAAAATGAGGATAGGCCTTGTGAATAAGGAATTATGTATAGGCGCTTGTGGTATTGATTAAAAGTACTACTCGGTTATATTTGAATGTAGTGAAACGATTTTCATCATTTTGTGTTTATAATTGTTTTAGTATTTATAGTATTTGAGCGACTGACACTGGTAGTTTACCCTGAAGCATGTAAAACCACTTTGCCTTATGCCACTTTTGGAAAAATGCATTATTATATATTATAAATTTCACATTTACATGGTTATATTTTGCTTTGATATAATATTCATTTAGGTACATTTAGTTAAGCCATTGTTTACACAGTTTACCTCAAAAGACATGTAGTTTAATTTGTTGGAAAAATGAAGAATTTTGTCATTCTCAATAATTTACATGATTATAAATATTTCTTTTACTTATTTATTTATTTTATTTTATTTGGGTTGATTTTTACTCATTTAATTATTTTTTAATTATTCTTTTTTTATATAAATTTGCTTTGGCATGTAATTAATTGTACCTATATAACATTACTATTAGTACAATTAGTGGGAAAATTAAGTTAAGTTAAATTGAAAAACGTTTATAATTCTTTTGACAAATAATTTACATGGTTTTAGTTTTTTATTATTATATATTAATTTTTTTAATTTTTGATGAATTTGCTTATTAATTTTACAGGTACATGCAAATAAATAAATATATAATAGTAATAAAAAACAAGCAAACAAACAAAAAACTTTTATGGCATCTCTCAAACACAAGTAGTTGTCTGCCATTTTTTTAAATACTTGAATACTACTTAGTTACTGAAGTGGTTTAAACTACTTGTCTTTCCCCTCTGTGGACGTTCCACAGCACTCCATTGAATTTCGTGCATATTTTTCCTCATAAAAGACAGTGATTTTATTTTTGAACTATACCACAAATGAGTCTGTCCCTCCAGGGATCACAGACACAAACGGAGAGTAATATCAGTAAGTGTGTGCTGAGGTTCTTACAGTAAATATAGTAATAACTGAGAATGTAGGTTTATACCCTGCAGAGATTTCACCTCTCTTAGAACTGACTTACATACACATGATTTTTCCATGTGGCAGTGCAACACAGGGTTCCTGAGCCAACTTTAATGCAAATATTATTTAAACGCTTTCAAAAAAGTTATAATCATATTTGTCCACCAGTGATTTGCAGTTTAAAATATTCTGTCAATATAATACTCCCCACTCTTCAAAAAAAGAAAAAACAATTATATTCCATAAGATTGTAAGACTGTAATATCCAACCAGTTGTTTTAAAATGTAAATATAATAAACTATAATGCATGGTGGAAATTTCTGAGAAACATCTGTCCCACTGTACAGAACCAGTGCATTGAATGTGACCTAATAGGATCATTTAACATCATTTTGGCTTGTTTAGTTAATGCAAAAGCAACCAAGTGTCAAAGCAAGTGTCTTTTAGCTGGTCTAATCACCTGGGTAAATTCTGATTTAATGCATTCAAGTGATCCCGTTTCTCTCTCTCTTCCCCAGTGCAAGCGTCTGGAACAAGAGCTGCTTCGTGTGAAAGAGCCGTGCCATAATTCTGCAAACAGCACCCGCCACCTGGCCACCCAAAACAATCGGGAACGAGCGAGCAAGGTAAAACACACACACACACACACACACCTCCCACGTGGGAAGAAGCCTCTGGAAATTAATGTCATGAGCCCTTGGGTTAGCCTGCGCTAGCTTTCACCGAATACACAAAACACGCCAGGGTGTTTGCCAACAACACCATTCTCGAATCCGACCTTCACCGTACGTGCAGTTCCGCATATGATGCCCCGGCCCCTTTATCAGCCCGTCATTACACTCTCCACTGTATCATTCATTAACTTCTATTTGCTCTCTCCTGCTCTTGTTTTCCAGCGATTTGCAGCGATAGACTGGCGGCCCCGGGTGTCTGTTTGACAGGGTTTTAGGATGACACGGGCTGGTCAGTGTGCTGCAATGCCTCGCCGCGGGTCTGTCAGGGAGACGCAGGGCAAACATGAGCCTATTTGATTTGCTGTATTTATCTGATGCAGCCAGAGCCCTTGAGTTTAATGCAGTGCTGTAAAAGGGCCGTCATTAGATAGAGCTGAGTAAACATGCGCTGAGAGAGACTGGGGCGAGTATGGGTGCTGAGTCAGGGCCATTCCCCGGACCTTAACACAATTACTAACCTGCATCTTAAGTGTATATACTAATGCACTTCATTTGATGTCATCATCCACTTAAGATGTCAGAGTGGAGGTTGAGCTTGTGTTATTGTTAGTGTGGTGACAGTTTTTATTTGATTTAATTTGATTACTTAGCGTGTGTATTTTTCCTTTCGATATACAGTTTTATTCATTGCATATGTACATATGAGTGCAATGGCAGTGAAATTATTATTCTTTAATAGTATATTATTAATAGTAATAACAAAAAGTTAGACAATTTCATAATAATAAATGTTATTATTTATTTTACATGATAATAAGAACAACAAGAAAAGTTAATATTAGATAATTTAATAAATAATAAATCCAAAGAAATTATTAAATTTTATTATTATTTATTTACTGTACTTAAATGATGGTGATGATGATGATTATTATTTAATAAATCAATAATAAATCAAAATAAAGTATTTTATTATTTATTTATTTTATGTAATTTATTTAATAAAGATAATTTAATAAATTAAAATTTAGTAATAATAGAAATTATTTTATTATTACTTGTTTTCCAGCGATTTGCAGCGATAGACTGGCGGCCCCGGGTGTCTGTTTGACAGGGTTTTAGGATGACACGGGCTGGTCAGTGTGCTGCAATGCCTCGCCGCGGGTCTGTCAGGGAGACGCAGGGCAAACATGAGCCTATTTGATTTGCTGTATTTATCTGATGCAGCCAGAGCCCTTGAGTTTAATGCAGTGCTGTAAATGGGCCGTCATTAGATAGAGCTGAGTAAACATGCGCTGAGAGAGACTGGGGCGAGTATGGGTGCTGAGTCAGGGCCATTCCCCGGACCTTAACACAATTACTAACCTGCATCTTAAGTGTATATACTAATGCACTTCATTTGATGTCATCATCCACTTAAGATGTCAGAGTGGAGGTTGAGCTTGTGTTATTGTTAGTGTGGTGACAGTTTTTATTTGATTTAATTTGATTACTTAGCGTGTGTATTTTTCCTTTCGATATACAGTTTTATTCATTGCATATGTACATATGAGTGCAATGGCAGTGAAATTATTATTCTTTAATAGTATATTATTAATAGTAATAACAAAAAGTTAGACAATTTCATAATAATAAATGTTATTATTTATTTTACATGATAATAAGAACAACAAGAAAAGTTAATATTAGATAATTTAATAAATAATAAATCCAAAGAAATTATTAAATTTTATTATTATTTATTTACTGTACTTAAATGATGGTGATGATGATGATTATTATTTAATAAATCAATAATAAATCAAAATAAAGTATTTTATTATTTATTTATTTTATGTAATTTATTTAATAAAGATAATTTAATAAATTAAAATTTAGTAATAATAGAAATTATTTTATTATTAATTTTGCTTAATTATTTTATTATTACTTATTTATTTTACTTAAATTATTATTGAAATGTTAATTTATTAAAGGAGTCATATGATGCTGATAAAAAGAACATTATTTTGTGTATTTGGTGTAATGAAATGTGTTTATGCGGTTTAAGGTTCAAAAAACACATTATTTTCCACATACTGTACATTATTGTTTCTCCTCTATGCCCCGCCTTTCTGAAACGCGTCGATTTTTACAAAGCTCATCGGTCTGAAAAAGCGAGACGCCTTCTTTCATTGCGTGAACATTTGGGCGGCGTTATGTTAATGTTATGTTAAATCTTCCCACATCGTGACGTAGACATGTGGGGGCGTGTTGGAACGAGCCGTTTTAGGTAGGCGTGGCTGACTCTTAACTTTTATAAAGAATATCTCTTTGGATTTGAGACTTTAGTCTTTGCAACTTTACAGATCTTCTTTATGCACCAAGTGCTTGTAACACTTCAATGAGAAATGTGACCCCTTTAAATAAATGTTAATTCTCCTTGTTGTCATCTTATTTATTTATTTAGCCCTAATTTTAAAAAAGTGGTTTAAGGAAAAGTATTTCAGATGCTTATTTATTCATGCGTATTTCTAGGCCTGTAATCACTTGTTTTGATGGTGTAGCCATATGATAAACATTTGCTGTCAGATTCACAGTTTATGAAACGAACCAATGGTGAAGGGCAAAACTGATCATAACAATATTCCAGTTTCGTGATATCACAGATTTTATGATTAACAAATAGATGCCGGTTTGTTTGTAATTTAGTCGTGATGATTTGGATTGTGGTCTGAAAATGCTGGGATGCAACTGTGCCACATGGCAACCATTACCGGTAGATATGAAATAATTATTTATAATCTGATAAAAAGGTCCAGTCTGTCTCCAGGCAAAGCTTTCTAAAGATTTTTAAAAAATTATATTTCACATTTAAGACGGTTCGGCTGATGGCTTATTAAGAAATATATTAAATTTTGTTATTAATGTAGCACTTGGTTTTTCTATAAATCCCCTTAATTATAGATTGACTCCTGGGATTACAGAGCGGGGTTTTTAATTTAAAACGAAATGGGAACAGCTGTCGTAAATTTAGTCAACAGTGCCAGGAACATATCCACAAAACAATTTAAAAATGAACAGGACTTCCACTTATCGATTGACATTTTACTTTAAAGAAAGCCGGAGGAAATCTGCAGGGTGAAAAAAAGAGTTGAGTTTAAGATGATGAGCAAAGACTTATCGTCCTCAGATCTTTATATTTAGCTTTTAGCTCACACTAACTTTCAGGGATTTCATTTGGATGATTAATTTCAAGGTTTTTAATCGCCACACTCTTTAAGGATAAAGAACGTTAAGCAGTGCTCTTTTTTTATATGGAAATAATGATCAAAGATAGGCCAGTTGTTTTTTTTCTTTTCTCTTTTCAATTAAGATGGAAATTAGGGGTGTAGTTAGTGTTTGTTGTCATTTCATCATCATTTTTCACCAGAACAGCAAAGCACCTGCAAATAGTTTTTTGGCTTGTGACTTTTGTCAGTTGATAGCACCCAGGGCTATTCCTTGTCTTATCTCTTCGGTCCGTCTCATTTTTACCTCGGTGCATGTAAAAGAACCTGTTCAACAACCATCTCAGAGCCGTCACACTAAATGTATCTTACAGCTTTATTGTGGGTCAGGTTTTGCTATCTTTGTGGCCACCAGTTGCCCACAGTAAAAAATGACCTACAATAACAAAAAATGGGCTAAATAATGTCTAATTAAAATCTAAAATGTCTAGAATGTGTATAGAAGGGTGTGCTTGTGTTTTAAGGTGCAATAATTATCAGGCACGCATTTAATCTGTGTGCATCCTTACCCCTTGCATGTTCATTTTTATCTATTTAGCTAATTTGACTACAATTTCAGCACTATTTAACACATTTTCCAATGTTTAAATCTTTTCTACAGGATTGCTCGGATTTTCCCCTCCAAATTAGACATAGAAAATGCAAAATAATCTGCCAATTTCATCTGAGATCTTAAATTTAAAACAATATGTTTACTGGAATTCCTGACTATAATTTAAAGTGTGTGTGTGTGTGTGTGTGCGTGTGTGTTAGCAAGAAAGCAGCTTTGTTGGGACCAATTTTAGGTAATTTCATGAGAATAAAAGGCAAACCGTTTTGGCAATGTCTTGACAAAAAACAAGATTCATTAAGGGACAAAAATGGCCAAAAAATTGTTAATTGTTACAGTCTCTAAAGATTAGAATTATCTTACATTAACATATTACAGATTCATGTATATGCTGGTTTGTCGGCAGGTTTTAGTTTGAAGCGCGCGAGTCCCTCTAAATGCTGAGTGGGGGATGTGGACGAGAGCTTTGCCCTCGCTCTGAACCACCTGTGTTTGCTCTGCAGCTTTTCCCTCTGCATTAAAAGCAGTGAAGTGATCTCACACGCCTGCTCCTGCCCCCATCACTCTCTAGGCCTAGACCTCACCTTTAACTCTGATTTCATCTGCTCTGACCCTCATGGATCATTAAATGTGGATAATATTATCTTGATGGGGTTTTGTTTGTTGCCTCTTTGCTGTCAGTTTCCCCCAAAATGCCACTTCTGTTTAAATTGAAAATACTGAAATAATTCTGTGGAACACAAAAGTAGAAGCCAAAGCTTTCAAATCTCATTTGCATTTGTGTGCATTCAAACCTGCCACAGTTAATACCAGTGAATTAATACCAACATCTTGTCACGTTTGAATGTTTGAAATTGAATTAACTAACTTGAAACATAGCAAACTAGTTATATGGACTACTTTTATGATAATTTTATGGTGCTTTTTTTTTACTTTGATAGTCCCTGTTCACTATATGTGACCCTGGAGCACAAAACCAGTCTTAAGTCGCTGGGGTATATTTGTAGCAATAGCCAAAAATACATTGTATGGGTCAAAATTATTGATTTTTCTTTTATGCCAAAAATCATTAGGATATTAAGTAAAGATCATGTTCCATGAAGATATTTTGTAAATTTCCTACTGTAAATATATTAAAACTTAATTTTTGATTAGTAATATGCATTGCAAAGAACTTCATTTGGACAACTTTAAAGGCGATTTTCTCAATATTTTGTTTTTTTTTGCACCCTCAGATTCCAGATTTTCAAATAGTTGTATCTCGGCCAAATATTGTTCTATCCTAACAAACCATACATCAATGGAAAGCTTATTTATTCAGCTTGTTTCCCTCTTTTTGACCCTTATGACTGGTTTTGTGGTCCAGTGTCACATATAATTTTGTCCTATAGAAAAGAACGAAATGGTGCCATTTGCTTAAAATTAATCACTGAATCTAATAACACATATATTTAACTATTCAAAATGTGTTTTGGTCAATCTCAGGTGACTTTATTGCATTTTTTACAAGGTTTCTAAGTGGAAAATTAGTGCATTTTTCTCAGTCCTGTTGCCTGTAGTCTTTTAAAAAGCAAGTTTAAAAGCATGTCAAATAATTCCTTTGTTTTCATCTTAAGAAATTGTTTATTTTAAAGAAATGGTTGGTTACATGTTCAAATAGCTGATATTTGTGACAAAAAATAATTATATTTGCGTTCAAGCTGTATTTTCCTAGAAACCACAAATAATTTTTTTTCTTTTAAAGTAGACCAAAACCTCAAGCTTGTCAATTTATTTATTTATTTTATTATTATTATTAATTTTTTTCCTTGTATGTCTGATTTTTATTTTATTTTTTATAAACAATTGGATAAATGATGGAGTAAACATAATAAAAGGAATTATTTTGCAGAATATTTTTGGTGTTCCACAGAAGAAAGAAATTCATAAAGTTTTGGAATGACATGGGGGTGAATAAATTATGAAAGAAGTTACATTTCTGGGTGAACTGTTCTTTTAGCTGATTCTCTGTTTTATGTCTGAGCTGGAGCCTAACAGCATGCATGCTGTTGACACATTGAGCCCTGGTGCTCAGGCATTTGAATCTGACCTGCATCATATCCTGGTTTAATTCCCCCTAAAATAAATGATAGTGGGTCCTCATAAAGATTGCATAAAAACACCTTTTTTAGAGCATGCAATTCTTTGCAGATGTCTCCGTTGTTTAGGAGAAGGTGTGAGTCTTCCTGGTGTTTTAAAGCCAGGGGCATCAGCTGTTACGAGAGAGATTTATGAGTGTGTTCTGCAGAGGAGGGCTCTCATGTATTTGGGCTCTTTGTTGTCAGACGAGGATGCGAGACTTTTGTCTCTGTCCTGTCGAACTGAATATGTTTGATCAGACATCATCAGGTGACCGGCTCGGAAATAGAGAAGGGTGCGTGTGTTTCAGAGGATTAGTCCTTATGATAAAGTGGCTGTTGAGTCCAGTTCACATTTGTGTTACATGTGAAAAGCATTTAAGCTTTTGCAACACTTGGAATAAGTTTTAGTTTGCTTAATAGTTTAGCAGATACTTTTAGGCATTTATTGGATATTGGAAAAGTGCAGGTTAGAGATGTGAATGTAATCTGACAGTAAAAAAAAAAAAGTACAATTTAGCATCCATTTAAAAAGAGTACTTATTACAGAAATAATATACTTTAAAGGAATACTTAAGTGCAAACTCAATGTAATGTTTTTGACACCTAATTGTATGTTAATTGCAATAAAATGAGTATGCATAATAGTGTAAATTATATTAAATGGAATTAGCTTAACTTTTTTTGGCCCACTTAAGTAGTGGATTAAGTAAATCTTTATATGTAATTTCATAATTCTATTGTCTTTAAAATATTGTTTAAGTGTACTGCTGAATGTGCTGACAAGTATTTATGGTAAACTAAAATATACTTTCATTTTTGCTGTCATTTCTATTAGAACTTGTACAGTATGTCATGCATTTAAGTATATTTGTAATTTCACATTTTTAATGATGAAGCAACAATGTCATGAACATGTCAACACATGTCATGAATATGAAGGTTTTTTTATGCATGTTTATGACAACTGTCATTAAGTGTCATTCGCTCAGTTATGTAATTTTTAATGCAAAGATGACATTGTTTGAGATGTCTTTGTTATGGGCTATGGTTAGGGGTAAGGGTAGGGGTAGGGTTAGGTTAGGGTTAGGTCAAATAATAAACATGTCATAAACATGCATAAAACCTCCTTCATATTCATGACATGTGACATGTCATGATTATGAAGGTGTCATGTCAGTCTTATGCACACCCCTTCAAGTAAAGTGTTACCAAAAAAAAATCTTTGAGTGCATTGCAAGTGAACATTCATACAATTAAAGGGTTAGTTCACCCAAAAATGAAAATTCGGCTGCATTTTACTCACCCCAGAGGCATCCTAGGTGTATATGAGTTTCTTCTTTCAGACGAATCCAGTCGGAGTTATATTAAAAATTGTCTTTGATCTTTCAAGCTGTTTAATGCCACTCAGTGGGTGTTGCATTGCTTCAGTCCATAAGAACTTAAATAAAAATCGCCCATCCATAAAAAAAACTGTCTCTCACGGCTCCGGGGGGTGAACAAAGAAAATCAACTTTGTTTACATGATCAAAGGAAGCAAAGTTTCCTTACTTTAGAAAAGGAAAACCAGTTTCCTCTTGGCTTATATCGAAATCCTCTGACATTCTTCTTTACAAATCCTCGTTTTGTACTTCTAATTCTTGACCGTTGTTTTGTTTTGATCTCTCCGCTGCGTTTCCGCGTGCGTCACTTCTGAGCGGCGCATGTGCAAAGCCGACCTCATACGCCATCCGCCCAGAACTGCTTCTGTTTACAACAGTGATCGCAAGCTAGATTCAAGTGATTATTACGTTTTGAATATGGATATTATAACTCCGACTGGATTCGTCTGAAATAAGAAAGTCATATACACCTAGGATGCCTCGGGGGTGAGTAAAACACAGCCTAATTTTCGTTTTTGGGTGAACTAACCCTTTAAATCCACTTCTTAATTTTTTACACTGTAAAAAGGGGGAGGAAAGTATTTTTGAAGTATGTTTTACAAGGAAACACTGAAATTTTCATGTTTAAGTCAATGTGTTACTTGCCATTTCTTTGTAATTAGTAAAAACTGTTTCAAAGCCAATTTGTTTTTCAGTGTACCTCTAAGACTCCTAAATATGAAATTATCCATTTTATGGTTAACTAATTTGGCATAGTGGTTTAGTTCACACTGTTGTTTGTCAGGGCAGGCCAATGTGCTGAATACTTAGTAGGTGTTATGTAAATGTGGGTGGTGATATGTTAATGTAATTATTGCTGTGATGTCATAACCATGATGATTTAACGTTTTTGCAGCTTAGTTTTCATAAAAGGGCTGAATGATGTGCTTTGCAACTGTTTATTTATTTCAAAAGAGCAAGAAAAATCCTTTTTTCCATGATATGTACCATCTAACATTTTGCACAACCACTTATAAGTGGCAGCGTTCGGTGACCTCTGACAAGATACGGGCCGTGCAGCTTTAAATGAGCTCCAGTCAGAGCGACGGAGCGGACTGTGACACCGCTGATAACCTCCATGACATCCTCTTCTCCCCACTGGGTCAGAAAGGCCACGACCAGCCCACCTCTGCCCCACCAAACGCTCGCTCGTAAAGGTCAAGGCTGCGACCCTCCTTTGCAGGGCTTAATCTCTACAGGTTATCACGTTACTCTGGGAACCTAATTTGGATAATATTGTAATGAATGCTGATAAAATACATAAGATTAAAAGAATTGTGCTTTGAAGTCGAGCTCCCCTCCCTGTTGGAGAAAAGTACATATTGACTTTAGAGGTTTGAGGCTTTTTGATGTTCTCTTTGACTTGCGAGACCTGCGCTCCAGTAATTAGAATGATTGGGGCCGCACCAGCGGAAGCTGCATGTGCTTATGGGTAAAAGTGTTTCGGGGATTTAAATGCACCGGGCGTTCGAGTCATAGGCCTGCTTCCGTTGCAGTCATGCACTGTGGTACGAAAGCACACAGACTTATCTATAGCATGCAAAGATTGCATTTGCATTTGTGTCTTTAGCCTGCAGTTGACGATTTTTAATCACTGGCTGCATCAGAGGTGTATAACAGTTCTCTTCAAGTTATAAACAGTTATTCTTCCAGAAACGTTAATAGAACATTGATTTACAGTTATCTGATTTTTAATAACACTGTAAAAACGTTAGCACAAAAACTTTATTTAAGCATTGTTCATGAAATGTTTTTTCTTAAACATTTTATTTGTTAGTGTGTCTAACGTTTTTTAAATGTTGCTACCTACTACTTTCAGATGGTTCAGAAAACATTCAGAAGTAATATTCCCATAATGTTTGCAAAATTATAAAATGGAAGGTTCTCTTAATGTTTTCTCTAACTGAACTAAACTAAAATTTTAAGCATTTAAAAGACTGGTCATTTTAAATGTTCAGAGAACATTCAGAAATAACGTTTTCATGACTTATTGAGAATGTTAGAAAACATTCTTTGAACATGTTTAAAAAAACATGTATTATTCATGTAATGTTTTACGGAAACATTTTAATTGTTTGTTATTTTATTTTGTCTAACATTTTTTAAACATTTAAAATAACATTTTTGTAACTTGATAGGAACGTTAGAAAAACATTCTTGGAACACAATTTGTTAAAAACTATTTCTGCACCGTTCTTGGAATTTTTTTTTCTGAAACATTTTAATTGATAGTTATTTAATTTGTTTAAAGTATTTTAAATGTTGCTACTTGCTAGTTTCAGAAGTGACATTCACATAATATCTGCACAATTATGCCGTGGAACATTCCCTTTATGTTTTTTCTAACGTTCACATAACCAAGAAAAATACACTTAAAAAAATTTACATTTTAAATGTTCACAAAACATTCAGAAATACTGTTTTCATAACTTAATGGGATTGTTAGCAATTTGCATTCTTTAAAGACTTTTATTTGTTAGCTGGGCATGTTGCATGCCTGCAAGTGACATTATTGTGAAGTATTGCAGATTTTGGCTATTGTGCTCCACTTGATTTTAGTGAAAAATAAACTCTCATTCAGTGCATCTTGATAAGATACTGCTCAGTATCGAACAGGTGCCAAACTGAATGTGTTTTGCAGACAATGCATCCAGTAGGATGAAAGCTTTCAAGCTTTATCGCAGTTTATGATACAGACGGCATTCATGTGTTTCTGAAGAAAACTGTTGAAATTCCAAGCCTATCAATGACACACCTCAATTCAACAAACCCTAGACTCTAGAGAGGGCCTAGAGAATAGCAAAAGTTACCATAGAGTCATTCATCTCCAGCGCTTATGATAACTCCAAGTCTTGCATTCATTTGAAGGAATAGTTCAACAAAGAAATTGTCATTATTTGCTCACCATCATGTCATTCCAAACCTGTATGACTTTCTTTATTGTGTGAAACACAAAAGGACACACTTTGATGAATGTCTGAGCTGCTGTTTTCAATATGACAAACATATATTGTGCTTTTTACTGTTAAGTTCCACTAATGGGATAAAAAGCACAAAAAAAAGTACATTTAAAGGCCAGTTCACACCAAAGGTGATAATTATATTGATAACTATGACTATAAAGTTTTAATAATCGTTCTAATTCTAAAACACTACGCAATGCAATGTGTCATTCAAAATATGGGGTAAAACACCTGGGGAAAAAATCATTACGGAATATTCCTTCATATTAGTAGTACTTTGGGCCATATTTTTATAGACTTTTCTTAGAGTCTAGTTCACACGTCTCATGCTTTCTTAAGTAATAGGATAACTTTGTATGAAAAACAGACCAGTTTACCTCAGTATTTGCTTAAAATCTTTCCTTTCCACTCTCAAATCTCATTTGCACTTCTACTCAAAGTTATTGTATGACTTTTGAAGATTTTGAATATAGCACACAAGAACTTTAAGTGCTTATTTGTCTTGTTTGAAGCTTGAAAATGTCTCCTTTCGTGCTCCTCTGGACACACAGGTGTGGAATAGCATGGAGGTCAGTAAATGACTGAATTTTCATTTTTGGGGAAACTATTTCTTTAACAGAAAACGGACATGTTGATCCACTGTCTTTCTCTTTTAACCCCCCTCTTCTCTGTTTGTCTTCTCAACTCTCCCTGTCTTTGTCCTTTCTCTGTCTCTTGCAGGGGGAAAATTGCAGGCTTTTTTTTACAGTAGCACAGGTTGTCGTGTTTGTTTAGACAGTCTCCATTGCGTCTGTCTCCTCGCCCAGCTGTTGATAGGATGAGCCCATCAATACATCTGTTTCAACGGCAGGTCATTAGCAGGGGTAAAGCGTTCCCAGTGGTCGCGATGGACTACCGCAGACCCACCCTCCCCGGTTCTTGTCTTCCAGCCAGAGGGCTTGTTTGCTTTACTTGGGGTTTATCTGTCAGTGAGGACGGCTTTGATAGACGATATGGAGTGAATATATTTGGCTCATAAACTGGCCGTGCTGGTTAAGTGAGCTGCATCCGGTTTCACAGAGACTACATCCGTGTGTATCAAGGACTTTCCATTTGCATTCACACATCTTATTAGATCTCTTCCGCATCTTGATGTAGATGATTGCGTGTTTGTGTTTCACTCCAAAAGGGTTTTACCACCCAATCACGCCATAGGAGAACTTTTGCTAACACTTTGCAATAAGGTTCAATTTGTTCAGTAGGTATTTTTTTAACCTTTTTTTTTTTTACAGCATTTATTCATCTACATTAATGTTAATTTATACAATTTTTAACATTTTAAGTTGAATAAATTAACATTAGTCAATGTTTTATTGACAGACATGAATTAACAATTAACAATAGTACACAAGTTGTTAAGGTTTTTTAATGTTTATTCTCACCAAGGCTGCATTTATTTGATTTTTTTTTTTAAATGTAATATTGTGAAATATATTTTCTATTTTTTTTTTGTGATGGCAAAGCTGAATTTTCAGCATCATTACTCCTGTCTTCAGTGTCACATGATCCTTCAAACATCTAATATGCTGATTTGCTGCTCTAGAAACATTTCTGATTATTATCAATGTTGAAAATAATTGTGCTGCTTAATATTTCTGTGGAAACCTTGATACATTTTTATAAGGATTCTTTAATGAATAGAAAGAACAGAATTTGTTTAAAATATAAGAAATAATTATTTGAAATAGAATTTATTTATTATAATTCAATTTATTTTATTTATGTTTATAATTTATTTATATAATTTGTTTAACATAATAAGGGTTTTTACTGCTACTTTTGATCAATTTAATGCATCCTTGCTGAATAAAAGTATAAATTTTTGTGAACAAATCTTGAAAAAATCTTAGAAAATGGAACCATATTTTAAAGTGGTACCAAACTTCTTTTAAGGTCCATTAAGACCTATTCTTTAGTTCCTTAAAAAATTATCCAGAAAATAACGCGCTTATCTGAAGATAAAACTTAAAACTTTTTAACCTCCAAAAAACTCACTTAATCTGAGAGGAGAGTTCTCTCTCTTGTAGTCTTTTCTGTCTGCCCCAGCAGGAGGAGGAGAAGGAACACATTGTATTTCCTCAGACAATCTGCATTGTGAGCGTCAGGGTGTCTAGCGCTGGTCCCCAGCCCCTGCCAATGTGGCTGCAGCGCTGAACCTTTAAAAGGAGAATCCTCCAGGCCCAACAAAGGCCAGAGTATGACTGCGTGTGTTTGCTCTCAGGATTGCCCGACCACCTCCATTGTGTCTTTTAGGATAACAGACAGTCTGTGTCACATGAAAGGGCAGCGAACAGATGAGAGAGAGAATGGGGTGGCAGAAAAAAATGTCTACGGCATGAACCTCAGGCTCTGATAGAACTGGCTCCGGATAGTGCAGCGTACACACGCTCCCCGCTGATAAAGAGAAACACTTAGGCAATTTTGTTCACTTGGGGTGGGTTGTTTTAATGGGTTATCATTGGCCGGCCGGTGAAGGAGGGGTTAGACTGTGAGTTTAAGGTGCTTTGTTTGAGCGTCAGCCAGGAGGGAGGCAGCGCTGGATAGACGTGTATTAACACCACAGGTCCCCATACGGTCCAACTCCCCAGTGATCACTCATTATCACACATGCTAACAGCTCGACCTGTCAACACTTGCAGCTCGATAGTCATTAGCAGATACAACGTACACATACATGAGCTCTCTTTTTCCAATACTCTTGCACTACACACAAGCCAAAGAGCACGGTTTCGATTTTCAGCTCAAATCGGATTTTTTTTTTTCCAGGTTTTTCACATGACCTTTTAAATCTGACCCACTAGTCTGAATAGTCCTAAACTGACCTGTAAGCATAAAACAACCTGCCCTGACATGTTCATCAAAAAAAATCATCATTAATATTATATTATGTTTTGTTATTTTATGAAGTTCGAAGAAATTCATAAACCATAAACATCTATGGATTAGCATTCATATTAGCATTAAATCTTATTGTTAATGCTAATATGTATTACATTATATAATAAAATTAGCATATAAATGATATATATACATATATTTTATAGTTTTTCAAATATTTTATAATATATATTTATGATTTTCTATATTTTTAAATATTTATTATAATGTATATATGTATATATAAACTAAAATAAATAAACACACACACACACACACATATATATATTTTATTTAATTAATGATGGCAAAGCCACAGTCTTTTGCGTAGTCTCTCTCTCATTTTGGTGTTTGATATTTGTGTTTATTATTAACTTTGTATATGAGGTAACACAGTAGCAAGTTGTCTGATCTCTGTAAAGATTTCTAATCATTCATCTCTCAGTGAACTGATTATCAGTGGCATTTATTTCCATTTTCTTTTGTTTTCCCCCTTTCATTCAAACCCCCACCGATTGAGCTGAAATGACTTATTCTCAGAAATCCTTGGATGTTGATAACACCAGTAGTTATGCCAAATTGCTAGATGGAAACTTTGAATTTATGTGATATTTATAACGCCTGTGGCATTAACAGACTTTATCCCCAAAACAGAGCAAACTGCAGCCGCTGCATTAGCCGTCTTCACTGTTCTGTGCAGCAAAATACATTTTGTAGATTGCATAGAACCCCTCCCAGCAAGCAGTGGCTGCTTTATCCAAATGCACAGCAGCGTTCCTGTCCAGGCTCAGCGCAAGAAATGTTCTTTTTTCACGAACGAGTGATCACAACTTTGGTGTTTGTGTTCGCCATTGGGCGTGTTCTCTTATTTCTGTGTTCTGTTGAGGAAAACGAGACATATTGAAA
Organism: Sinocyclocheilus rhinocerous; assembly: GCF_001515625.1. Classification (NCBI taxonomy): domain Eukaryota; kingdom Metazoa; phylum Chordata; class Actinopteri; order Cypriniformes; family Cyprinidae; genus Sinocyclocheilus; species Sinocyclocheilus rhinocerous. The sequence goes on from NW_015627248.1 coordinate 2,079,068, forward strand.
CAACCACGGCCTTTATCAGCAGCTGTCAGCATGAGTGATTGGTGTAAGGAATGGTTGACAGTGGGACGTGGTCTGTAGTTAGTTTATATCCACATCAGGTTGCTATAGACACCTGTCAGTAGAATGTCTGTCTCTGCTTTGGCTGCGGTCTCTATGTACTTTTTTTTTGCATGTAGATAAATGCTCTCTATTAAAAGGTTATTTTACATTTGCCATCTGATAGCATTTTGTGGTGGTGTTAATGTTTAACTGGCCTGTAGAGTTAAAAGGGCAGGTTCGTTGGGATTCCACCCCTGTGATCAGGTATCTTACGGTTCTGGTTAATGTTTAACAGAGTCCTCAGGTCGCCTGTCTGGCAACCTTTATAACAAGACCAGCAAACACTGTTTTTAACAAGTAGCATATGTTTGGTTGAATGCAATGAATAGAATTTAGAGTTAATTAGTATTTCTTTTATTAGTGGGTCGCTGTTACTGTTACTCATACTTAAAAGAATAGTTCACCCAAAAATGAAAATTTGCTGATAATTTACTCTCCCACAGGCCATCCAAGATGTAGATGAGTTTGTTTCTTCATCAGAATAGATTTAGAGAAATTTAGCATTACGTCATTTGCTCACCACTGGATCCTCTGCAGTGAATGAGTGCTGTGAGAATGAGAATACAAACAGAAGATAAAAACATCACAATAATCCACAAGTAATCCACACCACTCCAGTCCATCAATTAATGTCTTGTGAAGTGAAAAGCTGCATGTTTGTAGTAAATAAATTCATTATTAGGTCTTTTAAAGTGCCCCTATTATGCCATTTGTAAGGTTCCTAATATTATTTTGGGAGTCTCCTACAATACATGCATGCAAGGTCAAAAAACGCTTTCGTTTTCTCAACATATGCATTTAATATCGCCTCATTTTCCAGAGATTCTCAAACAATTCGTTCAAAGCAGTTCTAAGATTCAGTCTCTCTAAACCCCTCTGTTCTGTAAGCCTACTCTGCTCTGATTGGTCAGATGGCCCAGTCTGTTGTGATTGGTCTACCGCGTACAGCACCTGTCAGAAACGATACGCCCGTTGCCATAGTTCCATGTTTTGAATGCTCGATAGAAAATATAAACATCTATTATTTATCATACTTACAAGTTGGGAGTCAGTGGAGCCAGCGGGTCCAAATAAACTGGGTACTGAGCCATCTTTCAAAAGCAAGCATTTTGTGAATTCTGTGTTGTACTCACCGAGATTAGAGAAGCGGTCGTCAGTAAAAATGACGTGTTTGAGGGCAGGTGAAGTTATTCGGGGCCTTATGCAAATATGTTACCCCATGATGTGTAGCCGTCACGGAAGTGGGATTCAAATTACTAAAGACTCATTCAGGCTTTTCAGAGTCGATTCTTTCTTTTGGGAGACAATAACTATTTATCGTGCACTTTTGGCTGTACAACTTTGCAGATCGTTTGTATTCACATACAGCTACATTACACACTGAATGAAAGGCAATATTCGAAATGGCATAATAGGGCCACTTTAACTTCAAACCATTGCTTCTGGATAAAATATGAGTCCTCTATCCATAATATTATTTTCTCCAGTGAAGAAGTAGTCTCTTCTGAATCAGAGAAATATGCACAGATCAAGTACATTTTACAAGCAAAAAGAGTCCAAAACAGTTCTTAACAAATATGTTGGTGGTTTTTGAAGTGAGAGGACAACAGGGGATGGACTTTTTCACCGGAGGAAGTGTTATTATGGATTATGGACTCAAAAAGCCAAAAGTAACTGTAAAGTTAAAACGCCTTAATTATGGATTTGTTTCTTAAAAACATGCAGCTTTTCACTTCACAAGATGTTAAATGATGGACTGGAGTCATGTGGATTACTTGTGGATTATTGTGATGTTTTATCAGCTGTTTGGACTCTCATTCTGACGGCACCCATTTACTGATCCATTGGTGAGCAAGTGATATAATGCTAAATTTCTCTAAATCTGTTCTGAAGAGAAAAACTCATCTACATCTTGGATGTCCTGAGGGTTAGTCAGTTTTTCAGTAAATTTTAATTCTTATATGTACGCTCTTAAAAATAATGGTTCTTAATTATAACTATGGTTCCATGAAGAACCTTTAACATCCATCCAATCTTTCCATTGCACAAAAGGTTCTTTATAGTGGAAAAAGGTTCTTCAGGTTATTAAAATATTCTTTGCACTAATAAAAAAAAAATGGTTCTTTTACAAACAGTTCACTGAAAGGTTCCTTGTGGAACCAAAAATGGTTCTTCTATGCCATTGCTGCAAACCCTTTTGAACCTTTATTTTTAAGAGTTTAGAATAATCACATATAATTTCACACATCTATCACAGCTTCTATTTAAACTGAGAACTGTGTACTAGACAGGTTGCGTTTATATGCCTGTTTATGGACCTCCAGCATACTAGCATCTCCATTCCTCTGAGCGGGACAGGAACGTCATATATCCTACTATATTCATCCTCATAAAGTAGGGACCAGTATGGACCAGTTGTGTCTGTGAGGGGGTGGGCAGACTTAGATAAGATAATCCATAGTGTGGCAATGCTTCTCTGCCCTTGTTTGTCACTGTCATTGGACCTTTGTACCTAATATGTTTGCATTTAATTAAACAAAGCACACAAATTTACATCACTTTCTCGACCATCAATATCACATCAGAATTGATTACCTCCTGCCTTAAAAAA
>NW_015627248.1:2099605-2125854 GCF_001515625.1 Sinocyclocheilus rhinocerous
AAGCAGTTCTAAGATTCAGTCTCTCTAAACCCCTCTGTTCTGTAAGCCTACTCTGCTCTGATTGGTCAGATGGCCCAGTCTGTTGTGATTGGTCTACCGCGTACAGCACCTGTCAGAAACGATACGCCCGTTGCCATAGTTCCATGTTTTGAATGCTCGATAGAAAATATAAACATCTATTATTTATCATACTTACAAGTTGGGAGTCAGTGGAGCCAGCGGGTCCAAATAAACTGGGTACTGAGCCATCTTTCAAAAGCAAGCATTTTGTGAATTCTGTGTTGTACTCACCGAGATTAGAGAAGCGGTCGTCAGTAAAAATGACGTGTTTGAGGGCAGGTGAAGTTATTCGGGGCCTTATGCAAATATGTTACCCCATGATGTGTAGCCGTCACGGAAGTGGGATTCAAATTACTAAAGACTCATTCAGGCTTTTCAGAGTCGATTCTTTCTTTTGGGAGACAATAACTATTTATCGTGCACTTTTGGCTGTACAACTTTGCAGATCGTTTGTATTCACATACAGCTACATTACACACTGAATGAAAGGCAATATTCGAAATGGCATAATAGGGCCACTTTAACTTCAAACCATTGCTTCTGGATAAAATATGAGTCCTCTATCCATAATATTATTTTCTCCAGTGAAGAAGTAGTCTCTTCTGAATCAGAGAAATATGCACAGATCAAGTACATTTTACAAGCAAAAAGAGTCCAAAACAGTTCTTAACAAATATGTTGGTGGTTTTTGAAGTGAGAGGACAACAGGGGATGGACTTTTTCACCGGAGGAAGTGTTATTATGGATTATGGACTCAAAAAGCCAAAAGTAACTGTAAAGTTAAAACGCCTTAATTATGGATTTGTTTCTTAAAAACATGCAGCTTTTCACTTCACAAGATGTTAAATGATGGACTGGAGTCATGTGGATTACTTGTGGATTATTGTGATGTTTTATCAGCTGTTTGGACTCTCATTCTGACGGCACCCATTTACTGATCCATTGGTGAGCAAGTGATATAATGCTAAATTTCTCTAAATCTGTTCTGAAGAGAAAAACTCATCTACATCTTGGATGTCCTGAGGGTTAGTCAGTTTTTCAGTAAATTTTAATTCTTATATGTACGCTCTTAAAAATAATGGTTCTTAATTATAACTATGGTTCCATGAAGAACCTTTAACATCCATCCAATCTTTCCATTGCACAAAAGGTTCTTTATAGTGGAAAAAGGTTCTTCAGGTTATTAAAATATTCTTTGCACTAATAAAAAAAAAATGGTTCTTTTACAAACAGTTCACTGAAAGGTTCCTTGTGGAACCAAAAATGGTTCTTCTATGCCATTGCTGCAAACCCTTTTGAACCTTTATTTTTAAGAGTTTAGAATAATCACATATAATTTCACACATCTATCACAGCTTCTATTTAAACTGAGAACTGTGTACTAGACAGGTTGCGTTTATATGCCTGTTTATGGACCTCCAGCATACTAGCATCTCCATTCCTCTGAGCGGGACAGGAACGTCATATATCCTACTATATTCATCCTCATAAAGTAGGGACCAGTATGGACCAGTTGTGTCTGTGAGGGGGTGGGCAGACTTAGATAAGATAATCCATAGTGTGGCAATGCTTCTCTGCCCTTGTTTGTCACTGTCATTGGACCTTTGTACCTAATATGTTTGCATTTAATTAAACAAAGCACACAAATTTACATCACTTTCTCGACCATCAATATCACATCAGAATTGATTACCTCCTGCCTTAAAAAATAAAAAAAATAAAAGAAGAGCCTGACATGGAAACCTTCCTGGAACTAATTAGCAAGACTGAATGAGTAATATGACTTTAGGGCAACAACACACAGGCACATTGGCTAAAGCCAAAAGACAAAAGCTGCTGCCATCAATCTTGATGTCTCTGTCACTATAGACACATGCAAGCATGTGAGCCAGACAGACGTTTTGTATTGTCAGCTAATCGTGGCATTGTACTAAATGCATTGTTTCCCTGGCTAATATGAATGCCCACTTAATAGCGCTGAGGTTTGCTGTATGTCTGTGGTCGCAGGTGTGCGCGGTGTACCTGTGTGTGTGTGTGTGTGTTATTACAGCCGTTCATCTTGTTTCTGCTTGAATAAAAAGGGGAGCAGGTGTTATCATTATTTAGGTCTGATATTGACATCTCCGTGCTCTTTGTGTCATATTAAAGCATATAAGTCCTCTGCAGTTTGTTGACAGCTTTTTAAGCACCTTTAAGCATAGAAAATTATAAGGGGAGACAAAATTACTTTTCGTTTGACAGACGATAAAACAGGTGACAAAATCTATTAGACTTACAGTTCGTAACCACACAGCAACCAAGGAAGTCTATCCATCTTATTTTGCAAGAAAGATTATTACCCGCTATAGGTAATTAACTAGAAAAACAACTAGGTGCAGTCAAACTTAGTTTGAGCTATAAACCAGTCTGTTTATGATTGTGATAATAAATTCAAATATTATGATAACAAATACCAATTTGCAATATAAAGCACTATAACGGACTGTTTTTGTACAGGTAAAATAATTGGAAGCAAATGACATGTCTCATGAATGAAACCTCAAAATGTGCAACTTTAGGCCCTTTCACACCAAGGACTATAACGATAAAGATAAAAAAAAAAAATCATTCTAAACTTAAAAGAATAGAAGAGTTCACACCACAAATATAACAATAATGGCACAGAGGAACAATATCATTGAAGTCACTTTCAAAATGAGCTTTTCCAGCTGATGAACAATAAAAAGGTTAAAGGTACAATATGTAAGTTTTCACCGCTAGAGGGCGCGTATTCAAAACAAACAAAGAAGCAAAGGTGTAGTTTGATGACGCCGTGACTGGGTGTGGAATCATGGGAGTTGTCGTCTTCATCCCCACAGCCGAAGCAATCCGACGGGACTCAGGCAGAATTCATGTTCATGGATGAGCTAATGTATTAAAGATTTATTAACATCGTAGTATGAAGCAGAGTGAGGCGGAAAGCCGTCGAAGCGAAACGAGGCCGCTGAAGCAATTGCTAATGAGCGACGAGAGTGACACACTGCTCGAAAGCAGCGGAGCTTTTATTATGCCACACTTTATTGCTTCGGCTCCTTCCGGTCGTGCGTATGTGGGGTAAAGCAGCGCTGTTTTAACATACTAGATACATTTGAAAGTTCTGTTATAATGCTACTCTGTGCGGTCGTCACCTGTCTAATAAAACACACAACATATTAAAGCGTCTTTGGTGTTTCCATGTTTTCTACAAAACAAAACCGGAAATGGAGTGTGTATGACGTCATTGGCAGGCGACACAATGGACACGGTCCGTGTCACTAGTTAAAATTGCTTAAACTGTTACAATTTAAACATTCTTCGAAACATTTGGGATAATGTAAGTACACAAGTCAGCAAAATATATAACACTGTTCTAGTGGTTTTTGGATATTTTAATTAAAAAAATCTTACATATTGTGCCTTTAATAGCCAATCAGCTGGAAGTGAATGACACCGGAAGCCTCGCAATTTCAAGTTACAAATGGCCACACCCTCTCTTCCTGCTGCATGCAGCTCTGAAATCACACAACCATCTTTGCACATTGGCACAGGCATTTTATGAGCGCAATCACCTGAACTGTAAATGCCATGTCAAGGCATACAGGAATGCCTTGGCAACACTTCAGCAATTTGGGTGGCTTTGTATTGCACAGGAAAGCTGCATCATGTTTTCATTAGAAATGTTTATCGTTTAAAACGTCTGTTTTCTCAAGAAGTTGATTTGTTGTTTTTTTGTGACAGTTAGTGGCATTTCAATTTATGACGATTACTTCATAGGAGCTTTTGGCGGAAGTTGTACAGTTGGTTAGACTGATATGTATCTCTAATCGTCGCCCCTACCCTTCCGTTTTTATCTTGACCCTCGTTATCTCACGCCTTGTTGAAAAACACCTGTCTGAATTTCACCTCGAGTTGGATGCAGCGCCATGAGAGCGCTAATGTATTCCGCTGACATTCTGAGGAATTATTAGCCCCAGATATTGTTTCTTGTACTGACATTCCGTTTTGAATATTAGATGTGTCTGTTGATATAGAGTTATGATTCCCACCTCCAGGTAAACTGCAAGCATGCTCTCACTGTTTCTGGGTCAAGTTTCATGTTTGTGTAAGAAATGTGACCATTGGCTTTTATGAAACATGAGCCTGATGCTACACCGTCAGTCAGCCGTTATATTGTTCTTGTAATTTTGATGATTGTCTTTCCTGAGGATCTGTTGAAGTGTGTGATGAATAACAAAGATATGTCGTTGTGTAGTTTTTATATGCATTAAAATTGATATTACTTGGAAATTGACACACTTACAAATTTCATATTAGTTAATACAAAGTTCATATTAGTTAATATTTTTTTTAATTCATAAGCAATCATATAATCTGTGTTGCCTACTGCATTTGTTAGAACAGACCGAAAACATGGTAACCTAAACATCTAAAACTGGTCAAGTTAATATCGCTGAATCAACCTGAATACATAAATTTTTACCAAAATAAAACTAGCTAGATATAGCTCTAAAAGTTAGCAAATGCAGTTAACCACTTTTTAGAGTGTAAGTTTTGTTGATAAAATGTAGATGTTATAATTGAAATTACTGTTTGTTTTTTTAAATGCAAAACGTGGCCCATGCATAATCTGTGCCCTTTTTCACATTATTTTATATTGAATAAAGTGGAAAATATGCAGAATTCTGCTGAATGAACTTAAATATGGTAAACTCTTAATGGTTAAAAGTATTATAAAAGTATCCATTTTATATTTTATTGAAGCAACAAAAACATTTCAAAATGCAAATATTAAAAAATATACAAGTAGTAGTTATAATTTTTGAATACTGACATAAGATTTGGTAGCACTTCTTCTAAGCAGCCAAGTGAACATGGCCAATTCATGAATCACTCTATCACTAATTACACTTAGGTATCAAAACTGTTTTTGTGTTTTCAGTGTGTTGCAGCATCAGGCTGGTGAGACCAGTCTGGACATTCCTGCCACCTCAAACCAGAGCCAGAGCCAGAGCCAGAGCCAGATTCAGCCCCTGCTGCACTGTCTGCAGCAGCTGACAGCAGAATTTCAGAGTGCTCAGACCCAACTATGTCTGACCCAGGAGAGAGAGAGGGAGGCCAATGAGAAAGTGCAGAGGTGAGTACAGACATGTGCACTGTCTGTTTTTACATGGGAAAGTTTAATTAATATACCAAAATCATGTTAAACTACCAGTCTATATATATATTTGGTTTTCACAAAAATATTAATCAGCACAACTGTTTTCAGCATTGATAATGATAATAAATGTTTCTTGAGCAGCAAATCAGCATATTAGAATGATTTATGAAGGATCATGTGACACTGAAAACAGGAGTAATGGTTGCTGAATTTTTGTTTTCTTTTTAATATTTATTTTGATTTGGGTTCTTAGGAAAGTTAATTCACTCAAGAATGACAGTTTTGTCCTCATTTACTCTTCATTTTCTCATTTACCCTTCATTAGTTCCAAACTTGTATGACTTCTGTGAAACAGAAAAAGAGATGTTATGCAGAATGTTCATGCTGCTCTTTTTCATTCCATGACAATGAATGAGGATAGATGCTGTCAAGCTTCAAAAAAGTACCATAAAAGCATTACAAAAGTAGTCCATAATCCCAAATCCATGTGGACTCCTTTTATGATGCTTTTTGGTCATTTTTGGAATTTGACAGTGTCGATCCCTATTCACTTTTATTGCATTGAAAAAAGCATGAACATTCTCAGAAAATTCCACTTTTGTGTTCCATTAAAGAAGCCTGTTTATTCCTGTTTGGAGATATTCTTACACTTGTTGGACATTCTTAAAGCGTGTTCTCTCAGTTTCTCTAACCTTGGCCTCCTGAGCTGTTCTGTACATTTATAAAAACGAGATGTTCCCTCTCTCTCCCTCTTGTCTTGCTCACATGGGGGGGGGGCTCCCCGCTCCCCACGCAAAGCAAACACAGGCCGGCCTGCTGATCTATTTACATGATGAATTAACCAAAGGGGGTGGAGATGCTGAGCTGAGGGGGTGCTCAAAACACAGAGAGAACCCCCCACCACCCCATCACAATGACAGAACTTCAGTGCACTGTTTACACATGCCGCTCTGAAGGATTTCAATCCCAAAATGCATGACATGAAACTCCATATCCCACAATGCACTTTGCTTTGACCGGTGCTGCTGTCTTCTCATAGACAGCAAGTGTGTATTAAAGCAGCTTGTTTGTGTACACTGGTCTGACCGAGCGGCGTCCAGAGTGCAAGGTTCAGTCGTGTGAGTCACTACTGTCTGCTGCATAGAGTCGAACTGCTCATTTCAGCCCTGCACAGGACTGCTGGAAGAGTCTCTGTGTAGTATTACTGGAAGTTAACAAGTTCCCTGTATTCTGAGAATCAGCATGCTATTTATTGCTTGAGGCCCTGAATTAGTGCCAAATCATTTCTTAAAGGAATAGTTCACCCAAAAATGAACATCATTTATTCACACTCATGACTTTCTTTGTTTTGTGGAACACAAAAGAAGATATTTTGAAGAATTCTGAAACTCACTGATTTTCATTGGGGCATGGGGGGGGAAAAAATCAAAACATCATCTTTTGTGTTCAACAGAACAAAGAAAGTCAAACAGATTTGGAATGACATGAGGGTGAGTAAAGGATGACAAAATGTTCATTTTTGGGTGAACTGTGCATTTAAAGGAGTACTTCACCCAAAGACAAAATTCAGTCATTATTTGTTCACCCTCACAGAATTTCAAATCTGTTTATATAGAATAAATTTATATATGATGACGAGTTCTGTTTTTGTACATTTCGAGTTCATAGTGACCATGACTGTTTTCAGGGAATAAGCACACGAGTCACGTGGACTACTTTTCTGTTGCTTTCTGATTTTTATTTATTTATTTATTTAAATTTGTTTTTTATTTTGACAACTGTGATTACTGTACACTCACAGAAGTGTTATTTTAATATCGAGATAACATTTATTTATTTATATTTTGAATTCGTTTTTATTTTTGTATTTCAGTTTTTTTTTGTTTTTTTTTTGCAATTTTGTTGTGTTATTGTTATTTATATTTTCATGTCTAGTTGTAATAGTTCTTTTTTATTTCATTTTTAGTTATTTTAACACATCAAGTTAAACTAAAAGTAAATGACAACTAGTTGAAGTAAAATAAGATTAAGGTTTTAAAATATTTTATTTTATTTAAAGTAGCACTGTTTTTAGTTTTAGTTAACTAAAAAAAAAACTGCTCAGAACAAATGTGCATTTTCGCACTGAGACAGTACCATTTAGTTGACAACTTTGCACCTACCCCTAAAAGGTGCATAGTTGTACCATAGAGTAGTAATATGTACCCTTAAGGTACTACTATGCACCTTTTAGGGGTAAATAAAGTATAAAGTTGTCCATTCAGTGGTGTTGCCACAGTGACGAGCTGTTGTAACTCTAAACGAACAATTTATGCACATTTTTTTCTGAGAGTGAATAACCTGTTATATGGAAAATAATGTGAATTATTAAGATGATTAAAAAGTCCTCCTTTTGTGTTCCAGGGGGAAAAAATCTATTTCGAGTTTATGGGGTGAGTAAATGTGACAGAATTTGAAACAACACATTTTCTTGCAGCGAGCCCTCATGTAGTGATGGTTAGAGTTGAGGTGACAGCTATTTTGTTCCATAGAGCAGGATAACAAGAGCATCAGCATCTATGTGTGTGTACAACTGTGATCGTCTGCGGTATCTGCGCCGGTCGCACCTGACCGCTAGCTGACATTCAGATGGATGTCATGCACTCACCGGGCTCCGGGCGGCCTGTGGGAAGCCACTCTGACGTGGGCCTCGTCGCATGACAGTGAGAAGAATGCAGGGGTGATGCGATCGGCCTCCAGGCTCCCACAGCGGGGCGAACCGAGGAGGAGGAAGCCCAGCGCCGGCCCAGAATGTGGCACCTGAGTGCCGTTCCTCCAGGCCCATTGATGGAGGAGCTGAGCTGAATGTCTAATGACCTGCTGAATCAAATTTGGCCGTGAGAAGCGCACAAAGGACCTTTTCATTGGCTCGATGGGCCACAAATGGGCTGCGGCTGGTACGTCCCATCCGGGGTTATTACTGACTACAGGGATATTTACTAAAACTAAAATCCATTAAAAAAAATGTTACTTGAAATAAAATACACTTTAAATTATTTTATAATTTTATTATATTGATTACAAATTTACTTATTTTATTTCAGCTAGTTGCCAAGGGAACATTTCTCACTTCTCGTGTAGTTTAACTTGATGTACTAAAATAACTAAAACTGCAACTGAAATAAAATTAATAATACTATATAGACATATGATATATATATATATATATATATAAATTTATAACTTTATGTAAAAAAAATGTGTCCCACATTTTTCATGTCACTACCGAAACAGTGTATGTTTTAGTCCATTATAAATTTATAAAAATGACAAAAACAAACTTTACTAAAATGAAAATAGAAAAATAAAAACTAATTCAGAATATTAATAAAAAACTATATTTTTAATATTTTTAATGTTTATATAATATGCATATAAATTAAAAACAAACTTATTTTATTTCAGCAAGCTGCCTTGGCAACATTTCTCATTTGTCATGTAGTTTAACCGGATGTACTAAAATAACTAAAACTACAACTGAAGTAACAGTTCATACAAACTATAGACATATATATATATAAAAAAAACTACTAAAAATGACAAAAATGAATTTTGTAAAACGAACAAATTTTGTAAAACGTTGATTAAAATGAAAATGAAAAAAGAAAACATAAAAATAAAAACGAATTCAGAATATTAATAAAAAAACTATATATAAATAAAATATATATTTTAAATATTTATATAATATAAATATTTTTAAAAATAAAAATAATAACTAATTTATACTATTAATAAAAATTATAAAACTGGTACTAAAATAACACTGGTCCCATCATGCTGCTGCCTCACAGACTCTTCTGTCTGTCACAGGCCTGCTTTTGTGCCGTTCTGCATCTTGTGTACCACTAAAAATCCCTCTACAGCGGCCTGAGTTATCAGCATGATCCTATAGCATTTCATGTAAGCATTTTTGTCAGACGTCGTCGTGGCATAATTATAGATTATGAACAGGATCTTCTTTTGCATTGAAACATGGATATGTTGTCGTGCCATACATAAAACGTGCTGTTGTTTAGAATTTATGCACGACTGCTGTTTACTCTGTGTTATTTGAGCTGGAATTGTTGGTTTTGCGACTCCGTGAATTCTTAATCGGGATTTGCGCTTTCGCCGGCTCTTCCCTGGCGTGTATGTTTGGGTTTACGGCCACTCTCTGCAAACAGTGTTCATCAAAACCTCCCCAGCCCGCAGACACACCTTGGAGATCCTGCCACGGAAAGGCAGACCTGTTAATTGTGCAAACATGACAGGGAGGCTAATGAATATATTTAAAACGCAAAAAATTTGCACACAATGGGGAAAGGTGTTTCCGTGCATGTTTATGGAGGAGACAGACAGTCTTGTGGCGTCTGTCTGCATGTTTGTGTGTTTTGGGTGGAAGTGGATTGCGCGTGTGATATGAAGGCTGTTTGCTTGTATATGTATATATGCTCATGTGCGTGGCTGTTCATTTAGCAACAGTGACCTTTTATAAATATTAGTCTGCTGTTTTGAACCATGCCATCCCCCTCGTCTTCCCCCCTTTTGCTCCAAAGTGATGCATTTCTCTTGGCCACAGAGCGCCTCTGAGAAATGCATATGGTCCTGCGGCAGCTCTTCAATCTCCCTGTATTGGAAAACAGGTGGAGACTTCGGCGGGAGCAAAGCTTGGGTCAGACCACTCCCATATGCTCACTTGATAAGACTGAGAAACCTCAGTAGACAATACTAGCACTGGCTATGCTAAGCACGTCTTATCAGGATTGCTATGAAGGTTCTGATAGAGCTGGGCTTGCTTTGTTGCTTGAACTCTGTTATCGGCTCTTTTTATTTGAAAAAGCTTGGATTTAACAATCCTGAGCTCTCTACAACCTTCTACATTTGTCATGCATGCATTTATTTTATGTAATGAATTAATTTATTAAATACTTAACTTACAAGGCTGATTTTCAGATCACTGAGTAAGTACTGAAGAATTATAGAGACTTGGATCTTATAAGCAATCACACCCACCTAGCATTGTGCTAATGGCTAAAGCCTTGAGAGGCACAATGTTTTCTTCATAAAGTGTAAAAATCTTGTAATTTATTTTATGCATTGTCTAAAATAAATTATTGAAATTTATGCAGTTTTCTTTTCATTGTTTTTTTTTTTTTGTCGTCACCTTTAATTGAGAAATTGTAACCCAAACAAATTTGAGCTTTGCTTATACATTAAATAAAATGCATTTTAATTTCTGTTTGTTTTAAGATGTATGTTTTATATATATATATACATATATATAGAGAGAGAGAGAGAGGTTTTGTTGTGGGCTTTTTTGTCATTTTCATTAGGTTTTTTTATGTCTATATGGCGGTTATTCATTTTTATATATACACATAACAAACATAATGCATTAAATTTAAATAAAATGTATAAGCAAATCTCAAATTTGTTTGGAATATACACACACAAAATTTATATATAAATTATAATTTGATTTAAAAAAATATTTCATATAGCTTGAATGTTATAAAAAAAATGGATATATTTGCTCTAATTCATATTCATATTTTTAAGTAATGTAAATTTAAGTGAGCTTCAATTGTAGTAAGATAAATTAAGAGGCCTGATTTGATCTATTTTGTCATATTATTATCACTTTTATTATATATTTATTTATTCATTTATTGATTGCATAGTATAACATAATTTGAAGTAATGTCAAAGTTTCTGAAGAGTGTATTTTTTGGAGCGGAACCAGCATTTGTTTGGATGAAGAGAAGCAGGTCTGCTTTCATTCCCCATTATTCATTTGTTCCTGAAGAATCCCTTCACCCTTCTAGATCTCCCTCCATTTCCACAGAGTCTGTGGGATCATCGCCCTCATAAGCACAGGTTTACTCACCCCGACCAATCACATGACACCACACACAGGCTTCTGTTTGCCGGAGTAAAGTCAGGCGGATATTTGGAGGATTTGGGCATTGACACCAGCATGGATGTCTCACCCACTTTAAGAAGTGTCTACATCCACTCTCTGTATCTTTCCGTTCCTCCAAGAGCGCCCTTGTGTGAGGAGAAAACAGCTAAGAGCTGGCCTGCGTTTGTCTTGCTCTTCTTTCATTTACACAGTCACTTATTTCTGCCTTCCCTCTCTCTGATTTTCCTTTCTCAGGTTGGAGCGGCTGGTGGAGGTGTTACGGAAGAAAGTGGGCACTGGCAGCGTCCGAAAAGTCATCTGATTGACTGGCCGCCGGGCGACCCGAGCAGACGGCCACATCTGGTGACCAGGCTTCAGCGTTTAACTCTGAGCAAACAGCCGAAGCCTGGCCTGGGCAAACACAGGCTGGAAGTGGCGTTGTTTCTCTCAGCCCTGTTCTCATTCCAGCCCAGGCTCAGAAACGCCATCGTAAATGTTTAACCACATTCTCTCTGCAGTCACCAATGAAACTACTGCTGCCAGCCCTTTACCTCCACACCCTATCTGCTACTCCAAAGGTTTTCTTTCTTCTCCTCTTGGTCGATTTTTACTTTAAGTCTGGTTAATAAACAAGGGAGATTTGATTGGACAATTACTTTGTGAGGTACTGAGACTTTATTTTCCATAGAAAGCCAGCTATTTATTTTTTTATCAGGCTGGGGGGGTTTTGTATTGGATTTGGTGGCGGACAAACTGGACAATAGATATTTAAAATTTTTCCCCAATTAATAAAGCGAGATATAACAACAATATGCAGTGTATCAGATAATACAGTCAGTATTTATGATCATAAATGCTTGTTTGGTATTTACTCTTAAATGTTATTTAATAATTTGTTTCTGTGCTTATCAATTAGTGTTTTTAGATATATAGACAATAGAAATTATAGGATAAATCCTTAAAATATATTATAATAAAATCATCAAATCAAATCAAATTGTGCAGTTGTATAATTGTTAAATATGTTTATTTTACATGACTCAAAAAAAATGTATCGCTTAAAACCCCCTTATTTATATGTGTTTTACTTTGAGTAAATATGAAATGAAAGTCTTTTTGAGGAGAATTATCAGTCTTATTTTTTTCTCTTTTTTTCTAAATTTGTTTTGAATTAAAATTCATTTTAAAACGACATAATCGTGTTCTGAACACAACTATTCAATCAAACCCATAAGTAATGCTCTTTATACACTAAATATTGTGCTGGGTGAAATATTGAAATATTTGCAATTATTCTTTACCTTTAATACTTTTTAATGTGTTCTTCAAATTTCTTTTTATTGCAAACAGTGTTTAAAAAAAATAGCCCAACTTGCAAAATCAGATATACAGTATCTTGCAGGAATGGCAGGTCTGTGTATATTTAAAGTCTATATAAAATACAGTACAAAAACCCTGCTGATTCTTTGAATACTTCAGAATGTGTTGCGAGTGTTTAATGGGAAGTGCTTTGCATGCTGATAATTTACAAACATAAAATGAGCCAGAGAGATCTGTCGACCTTTACCAACAACTAGATACCCCAAACAATTATATAAGCATGCTTAATGTTGCCTTTCCCTGTCCGTCCTTCAGCAGAGCTCCTCTTCAGCCTGATCGATTATGTACTCAGAAATATGTTAGATGCACTGGTGAATAAAGAAAGGGCTGTTTAGGCCAGACGTGCCGCTGAGTATCCCTCCCCTCAAATAAATGCCCGACACCAGGACAAGCTTGTCGATTTTCCTCCTATAGGTTACCGTGGAGATGGCACAACCTGGGTGTCCCACCACATCCCTATGGAAAACACTTGCCCTTTGATGGTGCAACTTTTCTTCTCGGACCGAAAACTTTTGTTTTGAGACGTGCGTTCTTAAATGATTTGTTTGAGATGTGCGTGTTGTAAGTGATCTGTTTGAGATGTGGATGTTCAGAGTGGGTGTGGAGGCTGGAGGCTGTGTTTATTGGGGCATGTGGAGTGAAATGCCCCATTACCACCCCCAAATTCAGTGTGCGTGATCATCGACTTACAAAAAAACTTTTATACGCTTTAATTAAAACCGTGTTTTGGCTGCACATATTGAATGACCCTCAGAGAAAAGCACCACTGATCCGGTTGCTATAACGACACCAAATATTTCAAGCTCTCTCTTTTTCTCTGTCTGCTTCTGTCCTTCTCATAGTAGCTGTTTATTCAGACAAATATAGTGCACATTTTCTATGGGACGTTTTTACTTTTCCCAGGTTCTGATCAAGCTGATAAATTTGTGTTAGTTGTCATGTTAAAATTGTGCATGATTGATTTGGATAACCTTAATATTTGGCCTGATAAATGATAGAATAAAACCTTTTAGTCTAAATTCAAAATATATGATATTAATATTAATTTAGACCAGAGTGAAATTTCGTAATAGCCTAATTAAGCTTATTTGCTTAAGTGAAATGAAATTTAATTGAAGATTCCATAAAGGGTTGTTTGCAGCAATGTCATAGAAGAATCATTTTTTTGGTTTCTCAAAGAAGCTTTCAGTGAACAGTTCTTAAAATAACCATTGTTTTTTTTTATTGTTTTTTTTATTATTATTAGTGTGATTTTTTTTTATTTTTTATATAATCTAAAGAACCTTTTTGCTATAAAGAACCTTAGAAAGGTTGCATGGATGTTAAAGTTTCTTCATGGAACCTTATAAGCCAATAACGAACCTTTATTTTATTTTTTTAAGAGTGCAAATTAAGACTTTTCGCATTATTCATTCGAAATATTGCGTTATTTGAAATATTGCATTATTTCAAATGCATTATTCTTAGAATAGTTTAATAAATAAATTATACAAAATTTAAAAGATAATAATAATGACAAGTATGCATTAGCCCAATGAAACTCCAACGAAACCAATGGCCGTTTCTATCCAAAAGCCCCTGCTGTAGAATAATGAAGACACGAAACACCATCGAGGGGAGTGCGAGACCACCAACCTGACACGGTCGATGCATATTAGAGGGCCACAAAGCTCTAATAAACTTCTCCCGTATCATTTTTAATGGAAAAGCAGCTGCTTCTAAAGCTGATGTCGGATAGAGAGCTCTCCCTCTTCTCTCTCGCCCTTTGAAAGGCCCTTTCTTTCGTGTGTGTGATTCTGAAGGGGTATTGCTTTGCTCTTTTCGTTGGCCAAGCACAATTGTGTTATTGGAGATAATTAATTCAATCCCCATCAGAAGGTATTAGGAGCGCCTTGGCCCTGTAGTGCTTTTCCAAACCCAGAATGAAAAGAGGGAGAAGAAAGGTCTACGGGTAGACCCGCTGATGGGCGCTTTGAACTAAAGGGCCGTGCGTATTGTTGTCGAAATTTTGCTCCATAAGGCTGAAGAAAGCGCCAGAGCTTTTGATGGGGGAACGAGAAATGCCACATAAGTTTGAACGCTGCCTGCTGATCGGCTTGTTTAAAGATGTACACTAACTGTTCAATGCAACATATAAATGTCGAAATGCGTTATAAATAAAACCGTCAAATATTGCACACTCACTGCGTCAGTTACAAACAATAAAATTCCCATGCAGATTATTGTATATCTAAATTAGGCTATACATGGCATATTTAAATTATACGATTATATGGGAAATAAATGAGCAGTTTGTTATCCCTGTCAACGCACTCGTTAAGATGTTTTCCCTAAAATGGGTTAAATATTTCTGCGCTGCCCTTTGAAAACTGTTGGTTTGTTTTTGGATTTTCAGGAGCGCACATTAAAAATGCTTTGCTTTCATTACCATCAGCTTCTCGTTGACGAAAGTCGATCATTTCGACTCACTGTTTCTGTCACAAAGATTTATAAATGATTTAAATAAAGCAATGTTTCTGATAAAGCATTTGATTATCTGAGAACCAAATATACATAATCAAATCACACCTAAAAACAGCGATACAGCAATGTGATTTATGAACTCGATCGTGTAAGCTAGTTATTTTAAATTATGTACATTATCGAGCATAATAAGCTGAATAAAATTATTATAATTAATGGTATAATACTTTTAATTAGTAGCTACTTTATTTGTAATTTATTTGAATTTGCATTTTATTTAATCAATCCCATAAACCCGACATGATCTATTTTTTTTTTAATGTGTGAGCAGGTATTTCTGTTAGACATTCAGACATTTTTAGTTATATATATAAAATATAAAACGATCGGTTTTATAATGCATACTATGTCGTGCGCACGAGAGAATGTAACTTAGATTATTTAAACAAGTATTTAAACGTGTGATTTTAAACTTTACAATATTGGATCGTTCCAAAATAAAAAGTCCAATTTTATTTTCTAATATTTTGTTATTATATATATTTTTTTTTTTTTACAAATTTCAGTAGCGAATATTGCAATTATTATTATTAACTTCACCATCTTCACCAGGCCAAATATTTCTGTCGCGAGCTCTAATTCAAATTCAGATAAATCGTCTGCACCAGACTCTACTTTTGGGGGGAAAATGTTTTCTTTATTTTTTTAAATCGAATTAAAAATAAAAAAGCACAAATATCAGCTATATAACCTTATTTTATAGGCTGCACATATCGAGATTTATCAGGCCTGAAGTCAATTATCCATTTTATTTACGCATCGGGGGGGAATTACAAGATAATTAAATGAATTTCACGGCTACTCAGCCAAAATGCGTGTATACAAAATACCATGATCAAAGTCAAATCTGTTCAGGTTCACGTGCCCATCATGTAGGTTACGCTGCACAAAAAGATGATTTGGCCTCTCTATGATATTGTTTAAAATCCCATTTAAAACGAGATCGGATCTTTTATGAAGCGAGTCTTTGAGGCTGCGCGTGTGTTAGACTTGGATTTTCTCTTGGTCTTTTACCAACAGCAAGTCAAAACCAGACGGGCTCAGCCAAAAGCTGGCTTTGAAAGCAGAGAGCATATTTTGAAGGCTTCATCTATTTCTATTTTATTTCAAGTCATTATTAAACATGCATCGTTTTAATAGCTTGGAGACAAAATAATGCAAATGCAAAAGAATAAATAGAATAGATTTAAAAAAATTTTTTATCGAAATGAAGAAAATCAGATAGCCTATTCTTATTAAATAATATCTAGTTTTTAAAAAAATCAATTCAATTCCAGTTTATGCTGTTGCTCTGGAGAGGACATTAAATTATTGATGGAAAACGGGTGGTTGAAGGAGTAATGGGGGTCTCCTTTGAGGTGCAGCTGGGGTTCGTGGGCCATTGAGTGCAGCGAGGACAGGGACGTGGACACGGGGTGCACCTGTGGGCCGGTGCTCTTCAGTTCAGAGCTGGCGGTGCTACCGCTCCTGTGGTCCAAACTGGGAGGACTGGACGACTGGTTCGAGGAGGTTATGGAGCTCGAGTCCATGTGGGAAGGTTTGGTGCTGGGGCTGTCGCTGGCCGGCGAGCCCGAGCCGCTCGACTGCTCTCGCTTTCCGTCTGACCTCTTTCCGTCTGTCAACTTTGTTTCGCATTTAAAGCGCTTCTGTCTTCGCAGGTAACAGCCATTCTCAAACATATTCCCAGAATCAGGGTGCAGAGCCCAGTAGGAGCCTTTTCCCGGCTTGTCGGGCGACCGGGACACTTTGACGAAGCAGTCGTTGAAAGACAACGAGTGCCTGATGGAGTTCTGCCACCTCTGCTGGTTCTGACGGTAGTAGGGGAACAGGTCCATTATCCACTGGTAAATCTCACTTAAGGTAAGCATTTTGCTGGGTGCCTGCTGGATAGCCATTGTGATGAGGGAGATGTAGGAGTAGGGCGGCTTGGCGTGCGGGTAACTTCTCCTGAAAGTCTTGTTGTCTCTGGCCCGGTTCAGGTTGGGCTGCGCGTATGTC
Source organism: Sinocyclocheilus rhinocerous (assembly GCF_001515625.1). Classification (NCBI taxonomy): domain Eukaryota; kingdom Metazoa; phylum Chordata; class Actinopteri; order Cypriniformes; family Cyprinidae; genus Sinocyclocheilus; species Sinocyclocheilus rhinocerous. The sequence goes on from NW_015627248.1 coordinate 2,116,666, forward strand.
ATGGAGCTCATGGTGGGACTCATGCTGGAGTACGGGTTCAGCGCGTTCATGGAGCTGTGCTGAGCCGTCATGGCGTTCAGGTTGGACGGGCTGAGCGCGGTGCCCATGGTCGACACGCAGCCGCTCATCCCGTTCATGGCGCCGGTGGCACCCGGAGGCATCCCGGCCATGGTGCCCGGGCTCAGTCCCGCACTCAGCGCTGGGTTCGCGTAGGACATGTTAAAAGAACTGGAAGTCATATTTCCACTTGTGGACATGCCCATGTAACTGTTCATATTATTCATGGAGCTCAGCCCAGCGTTCATGCTGGTGTTCGTCATGGGAGAATAGACCTGAAATAAATAAATCGTGGCTTTTAGTACTGTAGTATATTTGTATTCAGCACTTTGAATGCCATTTTGCATCTTTTCTCTGAGACAATAATGTAATTTCCCCATTTAAAAAAATAATTCGTTATTTAAATAGTAACAGAGTTAACAGATTTAATTAGTTATGATTAAAAAAAAAACAATACAGTAATTTCAGACCATTAAAAATATATAAAAAAGTGAGAACATTTACATTTTTAATCTAAATGTATCCAGTCATGTTTTTATGTTGCTCTTTTTAAAATAACGAAATATTAAATGTGCATTCGCTGATGCACGCGACGTATTTTGTTTTATATCGTTTTATAGAATTTAAGTGAATTAATAATGCAATTTTGCACTGACTCAAACGAGACAAAATAGAATCTTGTATATAAATTTAATAGTTTAGTCAGCTAATCATTTGAAATAGTTTATAATTCGATAGACAATTATATTTGCTAAACTCTTCCAATATCAGACTATTGTGACCCACTTGTAATAGCATCACTACTGCCACCAAGTGGGTTGATCAATGGCTAATATTTTCTCAGCTACAGACAACAATTCAGTGGAATATATTTTATATTTAATTCTTCAGTCTTTTACAAAGTGGTTTGCACCATAACACTCGGTTTCAATCTGCTGTTGCATTCATTCACGTGCATGCAGCTACAAACTTTCTGGCTATTCCAGCAGCTGAGCGTGACAGTAATAATCGTCTCTCACCTCTTGTGCATCATTATAGTAGCTGCTCCAGTCTGGAGTTTCGTGTCCTTCCATTTTCACTGCGCCCAACATTATAGAGGAAATCCGCAGCTCGTGCACATGCAGTTCGCAGACTCAGCGAGCGTGTGTGTGTGTGTGTGTGTGAGTGAGTGAGTGAGTGTAAGTGTGTGTGTGCGTCCTGGCACCGCGCGCAGTCACTGGTGGGATGGTGTGCGCGGGTTTGAGTAAAGTGAGGAAATGTTGGGACTCAACTGGAGACCTGCCTGTTACGTGGAGCACGGTACAGCCCACTTTCTATGTCTCATTTGCCTGGATCTCTCTCCTTCTTCCAGGAACACGTCTTCTCTGCTGTTTTTAAACAGGAATGCCCGTGTGTTTTATTGCACAGACTATTCACAGGTGTAAAAAAAAAAAATCAACCCTACTGAAATAAACGCATTATGTTTCATAACACTGCATATCCGAAGAATCTAAAATTTTTTTGGCATATTGCATTTATTTAACTATTTTAATTTTTTTGCAAAATAACAGTCAGACTTTATAATTATTTAATTAAGGACTGAATTATTTAACATTGGAATGTTATACATTTTCAATTCATTTCCTTTAATTTTCAGGTGAAGTAACAAGTTTAAGGATATTTGAACTAGTTTGTGATCTGGGGAATATATGTATGTTAATGTAATATAGTAATATTTTATATTTGTTTAACTTGCATACATAATACCTTTATAATACTTTTTTAAATCCTTCAAAACATTATATAATGCTAACATGTTCATGCAAAATATATATGAGTCATAACATTTCTTACTGGGCCTATATACAGTAAAGCATTATTTAATATAATAATATTGATTAATGATATTCTTGAAAGTATTAATGCTGAGTCGCAATCATTTTCCAATTTAATTCCAAATTATGACATTTTTAACATTACATTTTTACTTTATAATAGATATGAATAAAGTTATTATAAAATGTTAACAAAAGAATACATGTGGATGCTGTTTCATGTATATTTAAATATTATATTGTGTGAAAATGTATGAATTCTACCAATTTGAACTAGGCCTGTTTAAATAATGTAATACAGATCATGTAATCAGTGTATTTTTCTTAAAAGTGTTACCAAAACTGAACAAAATTCACAGAATAGCAGATGAAATATTATTAATAACAACTTGTAATAACATTGGAAGCTATTCATTTTGGAAGTGAGTCCTGCATTTAGGGAGGACCTGGAAAACCCACCATCTCCCTCCTTTTATTGCTCAGATAAACAATAGGTCAGATTTCCCACTGTACACCTGCTAATGAGCGAATGACAGCACTGATCATCCACTTACAGCGGATTATCTCCAGTGATCTCTCACACCATTAGAGCACAGATCGATTCCTCACAGGACGGAATGAAATGGCCCTTGAAGCAAAGAACATTAGACCATGTCAAAGCCCCCATGAGAGACAGAGAGAGGGAGGGAGGGAGAGAGAGAGAGATTCATGATTCATGATCATGATTGGCTTCTCAGTAGATTTAATGCATGATTTATAAAATAAATAAAAACTGGCTAATATTTATTTATAGCTCAGAGGTATAGGCTCTTCAGATCAATGGGTTTCAAATATGGTTTTCTTTAGACAGAAAATAAAAAGTACTTTTTAGAATGTAAAACCATTTTCATTCTAATTGAAACTTTTATTTTTTTATGTACATTTAATTCATTTTCTTTTCTCTCTGTTTTAAGATTGTGTGTGAGTGAAAGGGAATGTTTGCACTAAAGCTCACATGATTCCTTTTTTGTTGTTGTGGCAAATCTGAACATTTGAGTGGTTGAAGTCTGCAAAACACAGAATGCTACATGCGTAAATAAAAATGCATAAATGAAAAAATAACAATTATTAACATCAGGTTAATGATCTACTTGAATATTTCCATGTGCAGATTTTCACTGGCAGGCAGCTCTGGCACGCGCACGGCTACAAACGGTTGCTAGGAGACGCTACGTGGCGTTTCTGAGGTAAAAAGCTGAAGTTATTTTTCAGACGGTACAATTTTATATGAAGTGCATTTTCAAGGCGGGAATACATCAATGAAAAGGTAAGATACTTTTAAAGAATACTTTTAAATGTTTTGTTAAAGGGGTCCTATTATGCTCTTTTACAAAGTCTTAGTTTTGGGGGTGTACTAGAACAGGCTCTCATACTAGGTTGTTCGAAAAACACATTATTTTTCACATATTTTACATTATTACAACACCTCTCTCCCCAGTCTGGCATGAACGGCTCGAATAGTTCCTGTATAAAATCAAGCCCCGCCTTCTGAAATACGAAATGTGCTGTGATTGGTTAGCTGGGACAGTGTGTGTTGTGATTGGCACCACTCGGCGCCTACTCGGGAAATGTCATGCCCCTTACCATAGCCGCCTGCAAACTTCAGTGTAAATATTGCATCAATATCAAATCAATTTGAGCGTGTTGTAGTCCAAACGAGTCGTTCGTTGTAGTTTTTGAAAAGTGATTTCTGTTAAATAAAATATCTCCTTTTGAAGTGGACTTTGAGCTTTATAACTTTGCAGATCTTTTTTTATGCTCAAACAGCAACATTACAGACTAACTAAAGTTGAAAAAGCATAATAGGACCCCTTTAAGATTTGTTGTGTCACAGCATGATAAAAAGCAACTTGTTGAGAGAGCAAGCTAGCTGGCTAACTAACAGTATAGCGTTGAACTGTTATAGCTTTGAGCGGTAAAATACAGTTTGAAAATGTTTACAAATTTTTGTCTTTATAAGTAGCACAAACGTGTAAAGATAATGTATAATGATTATTATTTAATACGCGTCAGAATTGAAAATGAGGATAAAGCATACATCATTACAAAATTCAATTGATAGAACTGAATTAAGACATGTTAGCTGATTATTTTTATTAAGACATGTACGTTAAAAATTATTTAAAAAATATTTTGCAGATCTAGCTCTTTTACCAGTCTTGAGACAAATGCTGAAGCAAAAATTTTCAGAAATGAGGCAAAAAGTGTGTTTTCCCCAATGTTAAGCATATTTGGTTTAAAAAAATATTTAATATGATTAACTGTTTTTGTTTCCTAAACGTCCATCATCTTTTTCATTTCCAGGATTTCCAATATATGAAGCACCTTTATGAAACCAATCAGAACAGAAGAAGACTTCTTTCTTACCTTGCCAGGTGAGCCCTGTCATCACAGATTTCCCTCGCATCCTGACAAAACCCAGCTGTGTTGAGTCTCAAATAGACTTTCACTTTCCTCTCCTCTGCAAACTGCCCCCTAAATCCATGTCTCAACAAAGACCTACAGAAAGAGCTGGGGTCAGAGCACAAGCCCAAACATTTCCTCCGTAGACAAATCAGTGAACACAATGGCTCTTCCAAAACTTAAAGCCAGGCATGGGATTGTCAGAAAGCCCGTCATAGCCTCTCTCGCAGGGACCACCAAAGCAGTATCCTTGTCCCAAAGGCCGCAACCTCTTGCTAAGCACAGATCAGAGAGGCCTTTATCAGCAGGTGGATCTTACAAACCTCGCACACTTGCTCAGCAGGTTTCAGGTGAGGAGAAGAAAACCTCCAGCACTCATCAGTCCACTTTCTTTGGAGGACAGAACCGGCCGGATTCGGGCAGTTGTAATGACAATGAGGTGTCAGACTCTGTGAATACAGCACAGAATGGGCATAGACGAGTGCAGAGAGGAAAGAGTGAAACATTTGGGGAGCCTCATAAACATCAAACTCTCTCTAAACACATCAGTCACACCAGCAGCGCTGGCTCCAGCAACATCCAAAGCGTCAAATCCAGCTCTGAGCTGCTGGAGGAAGCCAGACTTATTGCTGGACTCGAGCTGCCAGATGAGGTTGACCAGCAGAGGGCGCCAAATGAGACCTTGGCAAACACAGCAGTGATGAAAAGTGGGCACACAAGGGATGATAGTGGTGCAACTTACTCTGACCAAAAAGTTTTACATTCTATGGAAAGCGAAGCTGGACACAGATTCAGCTCTGATGATAAGGTTAGCATTTTATGTTATTTTATTTTATTTTATTTTATATGAAAAGAGAAGTTGGACACATCTGTGGCCCTGATGATGAGGTTAGCTGATTATTTAATTTTATTTGTTTAATTAGTTTAATAGTATTTGATTATTTTATTTCAGTTTTATTTTATTTGAAAGTTGGACAGAGCTGCAACTCTGATGATGAGGTTAGCTGTTTGTTCTATATTATTTTATTGTATTTTATTTATTGTATTTTTTATTTTAATATTTTTTAAATAATATTAATTTTAATAGTTGATTATTTTTGTTAATTTATATATTTTTATTTTATATAGAAAGAGGAGGACACAGCTACAGCTCTGATGATGAGATTAGCTGTTTATGTTTTTATTTTATTTTTCAATTTTAATTTAATTTAATTTTATTTTATTAGGTTAGTAGTTTTTTTTAAATATATATATGGAAAGAGAAGTTACATAGTTGTTCTAATGATGTTAGCTTTATTTATTTATTATTTTTAAATGGCATCTCCAAACAAATTCACTTTCGTGAGCTATTATTATTATTATTATTATTATATTAGTGGATAGTTAATTTTGAACATTAAATTTAGTATTTTATCATGTAAATCATAACACATATTTTGTGTGTGTGTGTGAAATGTTTTACTTGATACAGTAGATGTGGTATCTTCCTTTAAAATAAATGCTGCTTGCTTTGATATTTTGTATCTAATGCAGTGACATTTAAATGTGGCTTAAGTGTCCAAATACTTCTTAGAGCCACTGCATGCACAACATGTCAATGTAAACATGTCAATGTAAATATACTGTGCAATATTACCGAAACTGCTTAGGGACAGCGTCAGCATGCGAGCTGTCAGAAACCCCAGAGGCAACATACAGTAGGAGCAACACATTTATTTGCTTTTCAAACCCCGGTGAGCTTATGGCGATGGTATATTGTATTGAGTCTCATTGCAGTGGGGAAATCTTTAGCATTTCCTCTTAGTACATTTTGATGGGTAAAGTCATAGGCTTGGAATGAAAACTACTTAGAGGAATGCTCATGTGTATTTTCCTTCAGGGGCCAACTCAAAGAGACCTCAGTACCACAAGAGAAATGTTCCCCAAGACCAATATGCCGTCCACCTGTGTCATCTGGTGTCTACAAGATGGCTGAGTCAGTTTTACAGAAGGATTCTGTCGGTGGAGGAGTCAAGGATCTCTTATTCCAGGTAAACAATAACAGCTATTTGATTGTACAACTACTACAAGTTGAAAGTTGTGCAACCAAATAACTTTTAAATATTAGGGGCTTTAGTAACTATGAGCAATAGCATAGTGGTGCTTAATGTATTAGATTGGATACATGTTCCCAAAATCTATGTAACAGAAATTATTTACTGTATTTTTAAATATTTTTAAGGTGACCAATGAAGATATAATAATGGCCCATGGATGTAGCTTGGCTCCTGTTCAGAGACCAGAAAGGACATCCCATCAGACCAAAACCATTCAAGGCCTTTCACTCCTGGCAACATGGACACCTAAAAAAGAGTATTAAATATTTAGTGATATACAGCGGCCCCCAAAAAGTATTTGGACATAAATAGTATGCATTTAATTGCATTAAATAGCAAATTATCAAAGCAGGTGTCTCAGAATGATTTTGGTGTCTTTTTTGATCAATGACATTTAATCAACTGGTGTTTTAGACATTTTTAGTGGATGTATGAAGTCAGTTTACACAGGTGTTCCACAGGTGTAGTGTCTAAATACTTTTTTGTTCTATAGTGCATTTTAAACCTAACAAACTTTTTGTAAAAATGACGCTATCCCTTGTGAAGAAGAAGTAGCTACACTTTAGCATACTTTTAAAAATAATATTTATTACAGAAATAATATACTTTAAAAGAATATACTTTGTGCTAACTGTATGCCAGATATTATTACAATATATTTATAATTACACATTTGTAGTGAAGATTGTTATTTAGTACATTTAAAATATGTTAAGTTTAATATCGAGTACAATACAGTAATATCGTACAATCGAGTACTTAACATGAGCTTCAGTATGTTAGTCAACACATCAAAATAAGTCTACATCTTTTAAGCATGGCAAAAGTTTATTAAGCACACTTCTTTTTCAGAAAGGGATCTTTTTGTTAAACTAGATGTGGGATTGATATATTGCATCTAATGCAATGACATTCAAGCATTTTTAAATGAGTCATCCATGTTCAAATACTTTTGAGGCAGCTGTATACTTAATTTTATGCATTATGACACTAAGGTTCACTAATCTATGTGTTGATATATTGGCATGTTCCACTTGCTATCAGCATGTCAATCTCTCAACGCATCGCTAGCGGAAGGGCGCAGAGGGTGGCCTTGGACGCAAATGATCATCTAGTTTCACGCTACCTGAGAAGAGTGTCCAAAGCTGTCATCAGCCCTATTTAGGGAGCAGTAACACAGCAAGTAATTGCCCGTCACTTACTCCACTCATCTGTGCTGCGGGTCTGTCTGGAGCCAGCGCACCCACGCATCCCTCCTCCCGACCTCTCCAGCACTCACCTGAGAGCTGATAACGCAAGATTTACTACCTGCTCGGCTGGACCTGCGCCACTCCCTCACTCTCGAAAAAGAGCTTTTTAATTACTAGCTTTTTCCAGTCATGAGGGTCACTGAAAGTTTCCTGTTGGACGCGGTTGAGAGGGTTTATATGAGCGATGCCTGCCTATGGGGCCGATGGATAGCAGGGCAGGTTGAAGGTTCCTCCTTACGGTTCAGGAATGTTTCTTTTCAGTGCAGGCAGGGCCAGTGACTTTAGTGTGACCTTCCAGGTCTTTCGATGAGGCTTAACCGTGCCAGAGCGAGGTGATAAATCTAGCCTGTCACAGGCCAGAGTGAACGAAATGTACGCAATAAATTGGCGCTGTCAGTGGAGCCGTGGGGACGTGGGTGGCGGAGGGCCTCTCCTGCCTGTCTGCAGTTTGAGGAACACAAAGGGCCCACACACAAAGTCAGTTCTGAGGTCGTTTCTCCCGCTGTCTACAGTTCAAACAGTGGTGTGAAGTTATGGCAGAGACGATCTGTGCAAACAGACTGACTCGTCATCTTTTTATGGCAGAACATATAGGGCCTATATCACATTGAGTTGGCACCCAAAACGGTTTATGTTTAAGGTCTAAGAAATGTTCCTGTGAGACCCTGATACCAGATTGAATGATACAATTATTTCTATGTATTTATTTATATTGGGTCATGGAACAGAATTTCAGGCCTTTAAATACACATAGAAACCTTGGAAACATTGATTACACTGAGGCTAGTGAGCAAGCAAGCATCATTTAGTACATACAATGGTGTTCAAAACTTTAAGACCACTATTTTTATTTTGCATTTGACATTTTGATATGGAAGACCTAAGATGCCATATAATGTTTTTCTGTCTTGTTTTCTTCTGATCATAGCTGCATTTTCTCATGATCTCATCATTCGCCATTTCTGTCATCAACCATAAACCATGATGCCATGATATACTGCTTATATAATAAGAAATGTTTTTTGAGCACCAAATCAAATGCTTGAGCAAAAATTTCTGAAGGATCATGTGACAGTGAAGACTGGAGTAATGGCATTAAACATTAAGAATCTTTTAAAATGTACTTTTATAATTAATTTAATACATCTATATACACACTAGGAGTCAAACGTTTGCAATAATTCAGATTTATAATGTTGTTGATAGAAGGATCTTATGCTCACCAATGCTGCATTTAATTGATGAAAAATATAGTAAAAACAGTAATATTAATAAGCCATTGCTACTGTCACGTTACGCTGTTGAGGAAGCACAGGAGGCACGAGTAAACGAGAACTGTCTTTAATAAAGGAAACTCAGGAGATAATCCACAATAGGAGCTTGAGCCAACACACGTAGAGAACGAGTAGACCTGACAAACACAAACTGAACAGACTAGGACTTTTAAACACAGGGCAATCAGAGGAACACAGGTGACATCAATGGAACATAATCAAACTAAACGAGGACAGGAACATGACCAAATAAGGA
>NW_015627248.1:2135556-2135859 GCF_001515625.1 Sinocyclocheilus rhinocerous
AATAAGGAAACACAGGAAGGACTACGGGGGCAAAACAGGTCCAAAAGTCTGACATTTCACCCCCTCTCGGAAGGTGCGTCCTCGCACCGTAACAAGAACAGAGGGAGGCATAGGTGGGAGCTTGAGAGGAGGCTCAAGAGGAGGATGGACACCCGGGAGGGGGCCGGCTGACAGAGACCAGGGAGGTGACGAAGGAGGGAGGAGACAGGGAGGAGACAGGAGGGGCCCGGAAGGGCTCTGGTGACCAAGGCGGAGGCTAAGATCCGCGGCGGAGCGACTGAGGACCAAGGTGGAGCTGGCGGG
>NW_015627248.1:2135900-2136356 GCF_001515625.1 Sinocyclocheilus rhinocerous
GGGTGACGGTGGAGGCGAGGGAGCTAGGAGCCGAGGTGGAGCCGCTGGGTCTATGGGCCGAGGCTGAGTCCGGGCCTCGGAGGCTGGAGACGGAGGTGAGGGATTCTCCAGCCATGGCGACGCTGGCAGACCCACATAGCTCGCACTGTAATGATGGTGGGCTGAGGGTGAGCAGAGGGTGAGCAGAGGGGCTGCCAGACAACAGCGGTGGAGGAGACAGGAGCATGTGGGAGGGCGGGCATTTGTGAGTCTCCGGCATTTAGGGGTAAACTCTGGATCGGGAGCCCCCTCTAGGCTGAACACGGGAACAGGATGGCGCTCTGGAGGAGCGGACACTTGAGGGCGCTTTCGAGGAGCGGGAACTGGAGGGCGCTTTCTAGGAGCGGGAACTGTAGGGCGCTCTGGACTGGATTCGGGGAATGGTGCCCTCTCCTCTTCGGTGTGGCACATTCGCCG
>NW_015627248.1:2136366-2140323 GCF_001515625.1 Sinocyclocheilus rhinocerous
ATACTCAGCTCACCCTCAGCCGCGGTGCAGGGGTCAGAGCTCCTCTCCACGCTCACACCATCCGCGGCTTTCTCCCTCGTGGCTGGCATTGTCGCCGGCTCTCGCACCTGGTCTGACGGATTGAGCTCCACGTCCGTGGCAAAGAAGAAGGCGACAAAATCCTCTCGAGGACCATCTTCGGACGACGGTGCTCGCGGTGTTCAAGCTCGCATCATAGAATGAGCAGAGCGCGTCGTCCGGGTAGCTGGTGGTGCTTGCTAGCAGCTAGAATAGTCTCGTATGGTCCTCGAGAGATCTCTCCCCCTGCTCCAGCAGGAGGAGGAGGAAATACTGGGTGGGTGAAGGGATCCATAACAGGAAACAAAAACACTGAGAGAAAAACGAGAAAACACGGAGGTAACTGTGTTGGTCAGGTGAAGCACAGGAGGCACGAGTAAACGAGAACTGTCTTTAATCAAGGAAACTCAGGAGATAATCCACAATAGGAGCTTGAACCAACACATGTAGAGAACGAGTAGACCTGACAAACAAACTGAACAGACTAGGACTTTTAAACACAGGGCAATCAGGGGAACACAGGTGACATCAATGGAACATAATCAAACTAAACGAGGACAGGAACATGACCGAATAAGGAAACACAGGAAGGACTACAGGGGCAAAACAGGTCCAAAAGTCTGACAGCTACAGTCTTTAGTGTCATATGATCTTTCAGAAAGCATTCTAATATACTGATTTGCTGAAACGTCTTATTATCAATGTAAAAAAAACAGCTGGAACACAGGTGACATCAATGGAACATAATCAAACTAAACGAGGACAGGAACATGACCAAATAAGGAAACACAGGAAGGACTACAGGGGCAAAACAGGTCCAAAAGTCTGACAGCTACAGTCTTTAGTGTCATATGATCTTTCAGAAAGCATTCTAATATACTGATTTGCTGAAACGTCTTATTATCAATGTTAAAAAAACAGCTGCTTAATTATTTGTGGAAACCAACATTTTCAGGATTCTTTGACAAATGGAAAGTTCAAAGAGCATTTATTGAAATATTTTGTAACATTACAAATATCTTTACTGTCACATCAATTAAATGTGTCTTTGCTGAATAAAAGTATTAATTTTTTTAAATAATAATAATAATAATAATAAAAAGAAATGAACTGACCACAAATGGTAGTAAAGCATGACCTCTTAGTTTTTTTGTTTTTTTTTAAACACATAACAGTTTTTCCCTTCTAATTGATTATTCTGTCCGCAGTGCAGAAGGGTATAGAACCATCCACCATTTGTGTACCACTCCTGCTTTTCCAGTCGTGCCTGTTGAGTTACAGCTTGCTTCTAGAATCTGCCACACTCAAAACCTGATCACTGCAACAGCACAGTTTAACCAGCAGAGGACAGCATTTGGACATAAATCTCATTCTCATCCTGACAAGCAGAGGTATAATCTACAGCTGGGCTCTTGTTGTTTCTTTTAGAATGATTTTCATTAAAACTCATTATGATTTCAGGTCACCATTTAGGTTCTAACTCTTCCTCTTCGAACCCTGTACCTGTTCGAGTCACTCAAAAGATGTATTTCCAGGTCAAATATGACATTTTGAGATCCAATAATGTATCATTAATGTTTTATTACTCATTGTAGACTGGTGTGTGAAGATCTTTCTGTTGATTCTACTGGGATTTCAGCACAGACAGACTGTGTTTCCCACATGCCTAAACAGAAGTCAGATGCTCTGGAGGACTGGCAGAGAATAGCAGAGTATTACGTGGAGAGACCAAGGATTATGATGTGTGGACGTGCTGTAAGAAAGCTCTATTATTTTATGACTCGCCATCAGTGGCTTTCATCAAAGTGACTAATGCATGACATTGACAACTAGATGTGTTGAAATAAAACCAAGGCTCTGGTTTTAAGGAAGTATATGCAAAACGATTGAATTAAAACTGATTTTTTAAGTTTGTAACATTTCTTGTATAGATTATATGTAAAACTATAATACATTTTTAAACACTTGTTTATGTTCATTCATACTACTATCATAGTAGTGATAATACTAGAACAATTTTGTTCCGGCATGACCGGCAGCCATATCACCCTGTAGCCCAAGACTGGTTGCCCACTGAAGCTAAGCAGGGCTGAGCCTGGTCAGTACCTGGATGGGAGACCTCCTGGGAAAACTGGGTTGCTTGCTTTGAGTGCCTAGAAATATAAATGTAATGAATTATTATTATTATTATAGTATTAAATAATTGAAAATTAAATCTAATTAAATCAAATTATACCCACATTTTCCTGTGTACTTGTAATATCCTGTCACTAGATGGCATTAGACAAGCATTATTTTCCTGATAGAATTAACGGATGAATTAAAGATTTTCATATTTCATATTGTTCAGGCACATTGTCCCACAACCCACATTGTCCTGGGTTATTAAATGTGGACTGTTGCATAAATTTCACATTAAGCCCTCTAATTATCACTTGAATTCTTTTATTTGATTTTTGATTGATTGAACAGTTCTTTCCAACTTCCAATTATTGTATTTCTTTATTTCTCATAGGCAACATTGTGTCCCAGTGAGCTCAGAATGTTCTGGAACCCAGCACCTAAATTCATCTGTGTCCCCTGTGTTATGAAAGACACACTTTTCCCCAAATACCAGGTACAGCGACACCATTAACAGATGGACATGTGCTTCCTTTTCAGTGTGCTGGGACTTTTAACAGCACCTTTTTGCTGCAGAAATCACTACATGCCTCCTCCCATCAGCTTCCTGAATTTATACTGTAGACTTCTGCATTCAGAGAAGAGCCCAGAGCAGCTCTGTGTCTGTACACTAACAATGATACATGCTTTCTCTCTCTGTTATTATCTTGCTTTGAATGTAATTATCTTGCAAGTGCATAATAAAAGAGAAATGGGGTGAAGCACTTGAGGATGATCTTGTCAAGAGTTTAAATAAAAATGAGTATTTTGCTTGAATATTATTAATACCTACAATTCACATAAATTATAGCTATTAATGTAATCTCAAGGATATTTCCTTTGAGCTTGCTCATGCTGGGAATATTAAATTCCTCATGTTACCTTCTGATCAGGAAAATAACTGAAGTGAAAAATTGTTCTAGTATTATCCACTTTTATGCCATAAAGTCACTGCTCTATCTTACATTTTTATTAATTTACAGATAACACTGGCAGACTTGTGCAAAGAGAATCTGTTGGATGAGCTGCACAATGTGGTGAAGTCAGTTAGCCATGTGATGGACACAGAAAAGGTTACTTCTGAGGTTTGTTTATTTAATTAACCTTAATTAACATGGCCTAAAGAGGAAGTTTTGGAAAACAATTTTGGAAAAGTTGGTTTCTTTAAAACATGAAAAAAGTTGTTTACAATACTTTTTTTTGTGTAATTGACAAAATGGCATAACCATTAAACTCTTTACAAACATATTATTCTGAAAAGTATATATATTTTTATTATAATGTTTCTGTGTTTTTATACACTACCGTTCCCAGAACAGAACGTTCTATAGATGTGACCTGATTTTCTGCTTAGTTTATTGTGTACTAATGATCGATCTGTTTTTCTATTTTTAAAGACCATCTCCCTGGAGCCCCATTTACTGGATGCATACTGGCACAGACACTGAATCTACCTGCTGAGAAACGACCCCGATAGAGCTCTGGACGATCTAAACTTCATCGTTAAGAACAACAAGAAGCATGCAGGTGTGTGCATGGATCGGCTTTCACGGTGGACGAAGCGGAATCCAGCCCGTCACATGTGGTTGCCGCAAGCCCGCCGATCTCAAGCCCGCCAGCTGTTCCTCACTCTAACCCGCCGGCCACCGCTCACTCAAGCCCGCCGACCTCCACTCACTCAAGCCTGCCGTGTGTGCCGCTGTGTGTTTCGCTGTGAAAGCGAAACTACTTTGTTTGGTC
>NW_015627249.1:0-397 GCF_001515625.1 Sinocyclocheilus rhinocerous
GAAAGGAAAAAATGAAATCGCATCATATGACCCCTTTAACAAGCAGATCTGCCGCGAGTTCGTGCAGCATACAAGAATACAAGCAATGCGCGCGTGTATTAGAAAACATAACGTTCTGCAGTTTATTTACTAATTGTTTAAGGCCATTTCTTGGTTTCAATCATCATACAGTAACCAGCAACAATCACCCCGTCCTCTTCTCATCGAAGACATGTGCTGCAGCACTAAACAGTCTCTGGCTGTCGGTGCTTGTAATGATTTTTTGTGTCTTTCTCCGACAGTTTAAATGCTTCCACACTGCTGACGTGTGTGCTGCATAATAAAGAGTGCGCGCCTCTCACTCTGCGCTGGTTGCTATTTGATCGCGTCATATCATTGTTCGGTACAATTTATTCGG
>NW_015627249.1:1795-6003 GCF_001515625.1 Sinocyclocheilus rhinocerous
GATAATAGATGAGCGCCAGCCAATGAGATTGTGGATTGTGCATTAGCTCCGCCCACTACTGGAGAAACCGGGCATATCTTATGGTTGTTGTTAAAAAAGCTGAAGAATTCCAAGTGAACTTTGACAGGAAAATACAACAAAGAATATGGTTTACATGTACAGTAGCGCGTCGATTCAGCGCGGTGTGTAAGACTCTCGCTCTTTCTTTGCGTGTGTGTGAGAAACGGTGCTCTCAGCAAAGTTTATTAGCCAACGGCGAATGTTAGACATGAATTAGTCGCCCAGAGTAAAGATTTAGTCGCATATTGCGAGTGATTTATTCACAGTGTAGAGGGTTGCACAGTCTGTAAACTTCTATAGTGGTGAATCCAAACGACAAAAAACAAAAAAAATAATTCCCATTTGATCTAATAGCAAAAGAAAATCCATGATTGTGTTTCTTTGACCTTAAAAAAAGAGGAAAAAATATGAAGATTGATTATGTTGGTCAGAAGACAGAAAGATTGCCGTCAACGCAGCAGCATTAACCGCCAAGATAATAAAACTTAAAATAAAGCATAGTCTTATAAAATGTACATTAAATAACATTTTGATTTAAAAATTAAAACATAGAAAACTTTGCTAGATTCACAATGGTAATAACTCCAACCAAATAACTAATATAATAACTATATTAGGTTGGTTTGGTAATAACTCCAAACCAACCTATCATAGTTTGTGAAGAGTTTATTCCTGTGATAAGCTCAGGGGGAAAAAATTAAGATGACAGATCAATTATAATAAACATACTGCAAAAAAATCAATGAGTAAAAATGCAAGGGGTGTAATTCTGCATCGACAGAGATTGAAACATCAATCAAATACATAAAATCAATATATACTTTTACGTTTTAACCCTTCTTTTATATATATATTATTTGAAAATAAATAGTGTACTTTTTTTAGTTGTGGATGCCCCAATTTAGACACAGGATTTGCAATTTTCAGAGAATTGAATTACTATATATATGTTTTATTTTGTTTGCATTTATGAGTTGTAATTGATGTAACTGATGTAATGTACAGGTGCATCTCAATAAATTAGAATGTCGTGGAAAAGTTCATTTATTTCAGTAATTCAACTCAAATTGTGAAACTCGTGTATTAAATAAATTCAATGCACACCGACTGAAGTAGTTTAAGTCTTTGGTTCTTTTAATTGTGATGATTTTGGCTCACATTTAACAAAAACCAATAAAATAAAACCAATAAAAAAAACATTTTTAGTGAAATGTTGGCCTTCTGGAAAGTATGTTCATTAACTGTACATGTACTCAATACTTGGTAGGGGATCCTTTTGCTTTAATTACTGCCTCAACTCGGCATGGCATGGAGGTGATCAGTTTGTGGCACTGCTGAGGTGGTATGGAAGCCCAGGTTTCTTTGACAGTGGCCTTCAGCTCATCTGCATATTTTGGTCTCTTGTTTCTCATTTTCCTCTTGACAATACCCCATAGATTCTCTATGGGGTTCAGGTCTGGTGAGTTTGCTGGCCAGTCAAGCACACCAACACCATGGTAATTTAACCAACTTTTGGTGCTTTTGACAGTGTGGGCAGGTGCCAAATCCTGCTGGAAAATGAAATCAGCATCTTCAAAAAGCTGGTCAGCAGAAGGAAGCATGAAGTGCTCCAAAATTTATTGGTAAACGGGTGCAGTGACGTTGGTTTTCAAAAAACACAATGGACCAACACCAGCAGATGACATTGCACCCCAAATCATCACAGACTGTGGAAACTTAACACTGGACTTCAAGCAACGTGGGCTATGAGCTTCTCCACCCTTCCTCCAGACTCTAAGACCTTGGTTTCCAAATGAAATACAAAACTTGCTCTCATCTGAAAAAAGGACTTTGGACCACTGGGCAACAGTCCAGTTCTTCTTCTCCTTAGCCCAGGTAAGACGCCTCTGACGTTGTCTGTGGTTCAGGAGTGGCTTAACAAGAGGAATACGACAACGACATTCTAATTTATTGAGATGCACCTGTAACTGATTGTGTAAAACAGACATCATGATTGATATTTATCGATCACAGGCCACTGAATCAAATCGAATCGAAATCGTATCGCAGTATGTTTTGAGGTATCAGCAAATATCTTCAGTGAACCAAAGTCAGATCGTATTGTGATCAAATGTCTGATTTATACCCCTAATAAATATGTGTTGGATGCTGCCTTATAAGGGTGCTGTCTGTGCAGTTTTGGCACAGAGCCGGTCGACACACGTGGACTAATCTTCTAACGCAGTTTCAAGCAGAAGACCAAACACACGTGTCCTGGCACGCAAGGGTTTTGAAGCGGCTCCAAAAGCTCTCGTCTATTTAAAGCAGAAGCCTGAGGCTTCACTGTACATTATTTTAATTAATTTAACTGCTCTGTGTGATTAAAGAGATGGAGCTGATATTTCACACACCGCAGAACGAACATGACGAGTGTCAGAAAACAAAACATCCACAATCATTTCACTTCCGTCATGTGACGCAACATTTACGACTGAAACGGAACGTTCAGTGAGGAAGAACACAAGAACAGCAGCAGGACTCGATTCTCTCACCGGTTAACCAGCTTTAAAGACAGAAAGGCCGCGGTACAATCACTCAATAGCTGACTGTTGGTTAATGTTAACATTAACCAGCAGAAAAGGGAAGCTATTATTTTAAGATGTAAGATTATGAAGACAAACATTTATTTCTATATAAATAAAAAATATTTAAATAGTATTTAAATAAAATGTAAAACAGAATATTAAAATGTTGTATAATTAAATACAAAATAGAATATAATGTAAAAATAATTTTAGAATATAAAATACATATTTTTCTAAATAAAGCATAACATTCTTATAAAGACAAATATTTGTTCTTAAACTAATATTTTCTTAAATTAAGATATTTTTTAAATAAAATATAAAAAATATTTTTTTATAAATAAAAATAGATTTTAATACATAAACATATTATATAAATACATTTAATACTTTTTAGAAATAAAATATTTTTAACAATGTTTATAAATAAAAAAAATAATTTTATAAATAAAAAGATTTTCATTTCATTTTTATATTTATTTTTTAAATATTTATTTAATGAACTTTTTAGAAATAAAAAAAAATATTTATAAATAAAAATAACTATAAATATTACATAAAAATATTTTAGAAATAAAAAAGATTTTCATTTCATTTTTATATTTATTTTATAAATATTTATCTATTATTATAAATAAAAATCGAGTTAATTTTGATGCCATGTTGACGTTAAAACTCAAAGGTAAAGCAAGCAAGCAGCTCTTACTTTTTCACGTTGGCCTCTCCGTTGGGAATCCTCCTCAGTTTCTTCTTCTTCAGGATCTTAACAGCTCTGCGACACAGAGTCTCCGAGTCCAGCATCTCCTTGACCTTCCCGTAGGACCCTTCCCCGAGCAGATCCCCCATCAGGTACTTCTCGATCAGCTTGGCGCGCTTGCGTCGGGGCTGGTAGATCACCTCGGTGGAGTCGATGCGGTGGATGAAGGTGTCCATGAGCTCGTTGTCCGTCAGGTAGTCCAGATGCTGGAGCTCTCCACCTAAACTCATCTTCCCGGGGCTCTCGCTCTCCCTCCGCCGATCCCGCGCTCGTTTACTGATTGCTCGACAGGAATATTTGTTTTCCGAAGGAGCAGTTGAGATCAGGAAGATCAGTCAACCGATAAACACCAGTTAAACCGCAGCAGAAGCATCGCGAACAGATCCGAACAATAACCTGAAACAAACCGCGTCTCCACAAGTCTGTGAGAATCCGCCGGTGTGGTTTCGTTTCAATCGCGAGGCTTTATTAGCCGACGATCACTGGAGCTCTGCACATTTCTGCAGAAACACACAAAACCAGAACTTCAGTCGCAGAAGAGCAGGAAACCTTGCATCTAGGGATGTAACGGTATGAAAATTTCATATCACGGTTATAGTGACCAAAGTTATCACGATTATCAATATTATCACGGTTTTGTTAAAATTAGATGAACATGTTCAAAAAGAACTGATACACACACTGAAAACATTTCAATAAGTGTTATATTTGAAAATCAACAAACAACAAATACAATTAGCAGCTATATGCACTTTTTTAGCATAAAAATTAAATTAACATTAACATGAAGCTCTAATAATAATAATAATAATAATAAATCACTTATA
>NW_015627249.1:6204-15923 GCF_001515625.1 Sinocyclocheilus rhinocerous
CACACACACACACACACACACTCTCTCACACACACACACACACACACACACAGTTTGATTGCATAAGCAGCACATAATAAAGCTGCTCATTTCCTCTGAAAATGAAAACGCTGATTTGCTGGAGAGACAGACGGGACTTTATCTCCCATGGCAACCGACATGTGACGAAATATCAGACACACTTTACCTGCACTGATGGTCTGACCGGCGTTTGCATCAACACGGAAATACATATACATAAATGCATGCTAGTTTATCAAAATATTCTAAATGCAGAGATGGAAAACACTTGTGTAGCACATGCAGAAAAGCAAGCACACATCAGTTTCTGAAGTCATCAGTCATTCTGTCTGCTTGTGTGAAACCGTTTCTGATGTGCAGCAGATTGTGTTACACATGATGCTGGTCAGTGAGTGCACTTCATAGGCCGCACATGTTGGCCTTTGACCTCCTGGAATCTGGCAGACGTTTGTCAGTGTGTGTGTGTGTGTGTGTGTGTGTGTGTGTTCGGGGAAAACACGTCTAAAGATATTTGAAATACTGAGTATATCTGAAACGATGAAGACTTTAGCTGGAGAAGATGAAGTGTTCTCTCATGGGAGAAACACGTTATTATTTAAAGCAGCTGCAATTATTTCTGTCCTAACTTATAAAGTCTGGTGGAAAATCTGGAATCTGAGGGTGCAAAAAAATCTAAATATTGAGAAAATCATCTTTAAAGTTGTTCAAATGAAGTTCTTAGTAATGCATATTACTAATCAAAAATTAAGTTTTGATATATTTACGGTAAGAAACTTACAAAATATCTTCATGGAACATGATCTTTACTTAATATCCTAATGATTTTTAGCATAAAAGAAAAATGTATAATTTTGACCCATACAATGTATTGTTGGCTATTGCTACAAATATACCCCAGCGACTTAACACTGCTTTTGTGCTCCAGGAACACATATCTCATATAAAACGCTGCAAGATCTGTTCTCTTTATCATGTGAAGTCTCACTGTGTTTGAATCAGACGGTGATTTTTAGAGGATGTAAGTGTCCCACCAGAGGAACAACAGCTATTATATCACTGTAACAGATATATATCACAGTGACATATTTCAGATTGGATATATAATACACTCATGCATGTAGCACACACACTCAAACGAAGAGATACTATGTAGCAAATCTCACCTGCTTGATCGCTTATATCGTCACAAATGTAACACTATTATCGTTCAGCACTAATCTGATCAATGCAGTTATAAGGCATGGAGATAATTAGATATTATAAATATTAACATCTGTGTTAAAATGTTGTTGTTTTTTTATTTGGAGTAACCACTTTTTTTTTTAAGTGCAAAAACATAAAACTGACATTATAACAAACATGGATGAAACAAAGATTCACATAAAATAATAATAATTGCACAGAAAGATTAAAAGTAAACAAATAGAGAGAAAGAACATAATAAAAAAAAATAAAAAAAATTACAAACCAGAAAGAAAACACACACAACTCTCACCCAAAAACTGTCCAAGAGTAAAAGCAGAAAATGAAAACATAAAAAATATCACCAGTTTGAAGAGAAGACATAAATAACAAATTTTGTCCATTAAGATATACCTAATTCTTTTTCATTCTAATATACTAGTAAAATTGGGATATATTTTTTTCTTCCAAATCAAAAGAAAGATTTTGTTTTTTGTTTGTTTTTGGCAGAAATGAGTTAATATGAAACCAACTGTTGTGCTGTCAGCCGCAAAAAAAATACCTTCAGAAACTCCAAATGTAATTATTATAGTATCTGGTTCAAAATGTATGTCAAACATATCTGGAAAAATGAATAAATAAACAATAAATAAATACATAAATAAAATATATAAGTAAATAAATAAACGCAATAAATAAATAAATATCATCAATCAATAAATAAATGCAATAAATAAATAAACAATAAAAATAAATAAATACAATAAAAAATAAACACAATAAATAAGTAAATAAATAAACAATAAATACAATAAAAATAAATAAATACAATAAGTAAATAAATAAAACATAATAAATAAATAAATACAATAAAAAATAAACACAATAAATAAGTAAATAAATAAACAATAAATACAATAAAAATAAATAAATACAATAAGTAAATAAATAAAACATAATAAATAAATAAATACAATAAAAAATAAACACAATAAATAAGTAAATAAATAAACAATAAATACAATAAAAATAAATAAATACAATAAGTAAATAAATAAAACATAATAAATAAATATAATCAATCAATCAACAAACACAATAAATAAGTTCATTCATTAATTCCAGAAATGTTGTACTTTTGGACACATAACATCTAAAAACTGACATTTGTCAACATCATGATTTCTGTAAAGCTGCTCTGAAAAGTGCTTCATAACTAAAACCGACTTGACAGGTGTGGAGAAGGACATTAACCGTCCACTAACTAACTAACCAGCTAACTAACCCCTTGATCTCAGCACTACACTCGCTGATCCAGCAGTTTGTGTTACAGTAAATGAGTCCGAGTGACGTGTTCAAATCATCACTAATGATCCACACGGAGGGAATATAAGCTGCGGCAGCTAATACAGCCCTGAAAACCACATTCTCTGACACACCTATGAATTAGCATTAGTTACCATAGTATTGGTTGAAGTATGATGTAAACAGAGCGCGGTAATCACAAAGTACCACAGTTTTACCGTCTGATAGCACAGTAATGTTGTGATTGGGTGCTAATATTAAACCAGAGAGACACAAACACAGACCGCAATGAGTCCAGCAGACGAGCTCAAACGCCGATGTTTGCTGATGTGACGCGGGTGATCGATCAAATTAAGCCTGGAGCTCATCGGTGTGTGTGTGTGAGTGAGTGTGTGTGTGTGTGTGTATAGCCCTATTCGCACGGGATTAGTATTATCTGGGGACCTTGTGTGATTTTGAAATTAACCCCCCACCTCTGAATTTCGTGTGGTGCATTCGCACGGGATAAGCAAAGCCTGTGATTTTACTCGAATTTACTGACTTATCTCCCGGATACCCGGATGTCAAGGCTTTGAGAGTCCCGTTCTATGGTCCAGATGGATTAAAAAAAAGAAAAGAAATTAATATAGTTTCGTGCCCTGTGACATTTACATTTCACCAGGTTAAAATAGTATCTCAAGGAAACAAAAATCTCGAAAAATGATATGCGACCCGCCAAATGCTGGCCGAATCACAGAGATGCCGATTCGCACGGGACTAATATTATCACAGGACCTCGGTGTTCGGCGAAATATGGTAGGTCTTTTGCGGGGGAATTTTTACTTTACAAATTACAGACATGGCCGATTCGCACGGGATTAAGATCACAGACAACCTCCGCAATTATTACAAATGACTGGAGGTCACCAGGTAATACTAATCCTGTGCGAATAGGGCTTAAGAGGGAGTTTGTGCGCTGAACGCGCTGTTTGTGTCGACGCTGACGAGCGTGTTCGGTTAGCGGCGGCTAACGCTCATCTCTGACAGAAAATAAGCAACAAACTCACCGACCTGAGGCTGCGATCACCGGCACGGCTCGACGAGACACGAACACTCGCGTTTCTGCTCCTCTTCTGCTCCTCAGTCGCTTATTTTCTCACATCTGTTCCTCACAGCCGCTACTGCTTCAAGGCTGCCGCCATCTTGTTTACCTCCCTCCCCTCGCTCCACCGCGCATGCGCAGAGCCGAGAAAACGCCACAGTATTTACATCTCATATCGAAATTATGTGTGTAGCACAATTAATATTACCGAAATCTATTAGACACATTTCCACGGAAACATTGACTGCGTTTGCATGCAATTATAATAAATCCGAGCCAATATTGCGATTAAATTTACCACATAAACACAACGCTTCGATTAAACTGATCCTATTAAGCTCATAATCGTAGCAACTATAAACGTATGCCGATTGTAATCGCATTTTTTAATCGTATTTTTTTCCCCTGACAAATAAATATTTTAAAACATGCTAAACATACAGTATGTCGTAAACAGTGCAGCTCGATGAAATATAGGTTTTTGAAATCGAAAATATATTGAGTTTCAACCTTCATATACGAAAATATATTTCAAAATGTGTTTTAGGGGCAAGAAAATACATTTGGAATCTTACAGTTGGGCCTATATATTAATTAAAATCTAAGATATTAAAAAAAGTAAAAAATAAATAAAAAAGTAGCCTACGAAAAATACCCACAAACAATATTGGTAGAAAATATATTTACGTAAATATAATTTGAAACACATTTTAGCAATTTTTTTTTGGGGCCATTTTTTTGTGTGTATATTTTGAAATCTATTTAAAATGAAAATATATTATTATTATTATAAACATTAATAATATGAAAACATATTATTATTAATAATATAAATAATAATAATATATATATATATATATATTTATTTATTATTTTTTTTTGCCATATGAGTAATGACACTGTTGTCCTCTACTGCTTTACAGTTTATTTAAAATGAATTATGCAACATTATTTTAAATGTTGTTAATGTGAAGCTGCTTTGGAACAATCTGACAAATTTCCCAAAAATGGGACAATAAACGATATTCAGTTCCAAGATGTTCATCCGTATTTCCAGACAGACTGGAGAGATGAATGCTCTGGAGGCCTGTGTTGGCTCGGCCGCTGATGTGGGTTATATTTAAACTAGTGTTAACCCTGTGGAATGTCCAGCTCAAGCTCTGATTACAAACTCACACTCGCTTCCCTCATTACAGTCCGTCTTAACGAGCACAAACACAAATCAAACGGCAGAGTCTTCACGAGCGCAGACGGGTTATGCTTGAATTTCTTTGTGATTCTCTTTAATGATGCAGCAATCAGTGCTGAATAATGTGTGTTCGAGAGGAAGAAGGACCCTCAACTAATGAAACTCTGGATTTAAACTCACTAAGTGCTGGAGAATTTGGACCAAATGCAGAATCAGGAGACCAACAAGACGAGACAAAATGTCACGCAAAGCTCAGGAGACTTGAGAAACATCACAGAAGAACTGAAGTACTGAAACTTCCTCATTAAGTAATGAAAAACAATGAAACAATTGTGGGCACTAACTAACGAGAGCAGGAACTAATGGACATAAAAAGAAAACAATTGCTTGCATTTCTCATTTGTAAGTCGCTTTGAATAGAAGTTTCTGCTTAATGAATAAGGAGCCCAAACAGCTTCAGCATGTCTCCCTCTGGTGGTGCTGCACTATAGTTCAGACACAAATGAAGCTGTATTAATATTATAATAACTCACACAGAGCTCTCTGCATCTCCAAGCCAAATGAGCTGGTGAAATAATTATTGACTGAATGCACAAACTACTCTATGAGAATCATTAACTTAACTGTGCTTACAGATACAAATCTTAAAGTTTGCATATGTATTTTATGTTTTGTATCATATTTGGCTTTTATGGCTCATATGAAGCTCAATTTTATTCAGAGACTCAAACTCAGCTAAAATATGAATTTGCTGCAGATGCTGATATTTATAAAATTCTGATGCTTGTGATGTAAATCAGTGAGATCTTTATAACAGTAGAGCAGATACTGACATAAAATGATCTAAATATCAGTCGTGGCTCTATATCTCCAGTAATAATAAGATGAGATTGAAATGCTCCAAACATATAATGCAGTGATTGAGAGCTGAAGAAATAAAGGCTCCTCAGAAGATGTGAGATGTTCTGGAGGCTTGTGAAGATCATTCCTCCGCTGAGGAACAGTGAAAGTGAAGCTCGCTTGATAAGGAGACAAACTCTCCAAAACAAACTGAAAAATAACTATAAATATATTTTATATCAGACAAATAGGATCTAAACCATCCCAATGCAGTACCAACACATTGTTCTAAGTGTGTAATCAAGATCTTACGGTCAACAGTATCAAATGCAGCCGTGAGGTGTGAGCCGTGCATGTGTTCTTGGATCTCCAGCGTGACAGATGTTGGTTGTGTCCCTCATCAAACGCACAGTTCATCTCAAAAGCTCATTAACAGAAGCCTCATAATGATCAGAATCTGTATGTGTCTTTGCTGGTCCACAGAGAGAAGTAAGAATCATTAGAAGCTCTTTTGGATCGGTTTATGTGTACTTTCATGAGCAGACACTCAAACAGCCTTCTAAGACCAATATCTGTCAATGATATTTCAGTGACATTTATCAATCAGCAATAACATCTGACAGCAGTTGTATAATGATTAGTGTTTCTGAAGCTCAAATCAATCTGCTGCAGTTTAAATGTTCTCGGCTGAACAAACTCTCATTAAACACTCTTTTATAAAAAAAAAACTAAAATACGCGCTAAGAATTTTCCCATTTTGTTATGAAAACATTATATCTTAATGTTCTCCAAACATTCAAAACATGTTTTTTTATTTTTATTATTGTTTTTAAAACATTATGTGCACGTTAATAAGGGAACATTCCATTTGATCATTTTTCAAACATTATGAGAATGTTACTTTTGAATGTTCTATGAAACAAGTAACATTTAAAAAACGCTAGATGAATGTTCAACTAAAATGTTTCAGATTTAAACGTTATGTTAATGTATAAATAAGGTTTTTTTGCTAATGTTTTGAGAACATTATTTAAGACCAGAGAACGTTTGCTCGTAACTTTGAGAGAACATTCTGAGAACATTCCTGTGATCTGCGATGGATGGATTGTGATTGTAATGATTCCTGTTTTCATCTCTAAAGGAGTGCGGTTTCTCTTCACATCTATACGATTCAAATTCAGCGCTGAGAAACATTTCAGGAGCAGGACTGAGAAACTCTCCAGAACTCTACACTCTAAAAAATGCTGGGTTAAATACAACCCAGTGCTGGGTAAAATAGGGACAAACCCAGCAAGTGGGCTGTTTTGACCCAGCGGTTGGGGTAAATGTTTAACCCAACCTTCTGGGTAGTAACCCAACCGCTGGGTCAAAACAGCCCAATTGCTGGGTTTGTCCCTATTTTACCCAGCACTGGGTTGTATTTAACCCAGCATTTTTTAGAGTGTAGGTTTACTCACCCTCATGATGTTACTAGTGTGTTACAGTGATCACTGTCTGACAATAAAGCGTCATCACAGCAGTTCACTTGACTCATGCTCTTCTGAGTCACACAAAAGTCATTTTGAGTGAATCTTCTTCAGTTAAATGTGTGTCTGTTCCTCACGCAGAACTCTCATGTGGCTTCAGAAGATGTAGAACTACTGTTATGATGCAATTATTTGATGCATTTATCCACATTCAATTTCATTGTGTAAAAACGTTCCTCTAAATTTTCATTCAGAATCTTGTCCACATGATGGTGAGTAAATGATGACAATCTCATCAACCCTTTAAACTGTATGATTGAACCCTTTTATTATTCCCAGTTTCAAACTGCTGTAACTTCAATTTAAAAATCATGTCTTTGAATCATCTGATGAAAATCTTTGACTGAAGCCTTGTGTCATTTAATAAAGTTTTGGGTAACACTTTACAATACGGTTCCATTTATTAACTAAAATAATTCTAAAGGATTTATTAATCTTACTTAATGTGATTTTTAGCATTTACTAATACATTATTAAAATCAAATGTTGCATCTGTTAATATTATTTAATGGAGTTGAGCTAATATGAACACACTGCAAAAACGTCTTGTTTTTCACTACAAATATCTAAACATCCTTAAATCAAGAAGATACATTTTTAAAACAAAAAATAAATAAATAAATGAATTAAAATTATTTTGGCAGTGGGGTCAGAAAAATAAACTTAATTCAAAAGGAAAACAAGATTCTTTTTCTGACCCCACTGGGAAATATTTGTTCTTGTTTTGAGAATAATTTTGCTTAATTTTAATAAATTTTTCAGAAATTAATACTTAATATCTTAAGTCATTTTGCATGTAAATGTATATTTCTTTAAAAATGTTTAGATATTTGTACTGGAAAGCAAAACTATATATATATATATATATATATATATGCAGTGCATCGAAAACAGTTGTATTCTTAACTAACATTAATAAATACTGTAACAAATGTATTGTTCATTGTTAGTCAATGCATTAACTAATGTTAACTAATGGGACCTTAATGTAATTTTTGATATAAATGCAATTGTTATGGGTTCATGGTAACCCTTTATATATAATGCATTAATTATGCCTTATAATGCATTGTATGATCTCATGAATAATGGTAATCACAGTTATAATGCATTATAATAATTATATATTCATTGTTACACCTTTAGGAAGTATAATGCATTAAAACACCGCAAAAAATCCTTCAAATATTATAATGCATTTTAACTTTGGTTACAGTTACTTATGAAAAGATATAGCGCATTACACGTAAAGTATTGCTGAATTCACTTTATAAACCTGTGTGAGATTTTCTACATGGACATTTAGCAAGATTTCGCAATTTGTACTGGAAAGCAAAACTATATATATATATATATATATATATATGCAGTGCATCGAACAGTTGTATTCTTAACTAACATTAATAAATACTGTAACAAATGTATTGTTCATTGTTAGTCAATGCATTAACTAATGTTAACTAATGGGACCTTAATGTAATTTTTGATATAAATGCAATTGTTATGGGTTCATGGTAACCCTTTATATATAATGCATTAATTATGCCTTATAATGCATTGTATGATCTCATGAATAATGGTAATCACAGTTATAATGCATTATAATAATTATATATTCATTGTTACACCTTTAGGAAGTATAATGCATTAAAACACCGCAAAAAATCCTTCAAATATTATAATGCATTTTAACTTTGGTTACAGTTACTTATGAAAAGATATAGCGCATTACACGTAAAGTATTGCTGAATTCACTTTATAAACCTGTGTGAGATTTTCTACATGGACATTTAGCAAGATTTCGCACGGACAGTTAAACAAGTTCATGATCTCAAAAAACTAGAAAGAAATAGATATATTAGAGTAAATGCATAAACAAAGAAATAGATATATTAGAGTTATGAGCAGGCAGACGCTTGTTGATCCATTCAGTATATTTGATCATGTACAATATGAACTCAAGAACCAGTACAAGATGATTGTCCTGAATAAATATCACAGCACACCTCCAATATTTACAGCATAAACAAACAATATTAAAAACACAATAAAACCAAAGGAACAGATGCGTAAAGAGCGAGCGATGAGAAGCTTTGGATCGCGATGATGATGATCACGGCTGTGACGTCATTCATCCATATCTTATATTTAATATGTTATACAATTTACACCAAAAATACACTCGCGTCTCATTTATACAGCAGGAGCATTTCAGCCAATCACAGCAGACTCGCCTCATTAATATGCAAATTAGGCTCATTATAGTATTCATGAGGATGTCAGTGATCTGCTGCGTCGAGCAAATCTGTAAAAACCAGCAAATCGGCACTAATCTTGTGAATTCCTTCAGTGGATGGCAGACATCATCCAGACATTTCGCCGACTGAAACGAACGCAAAACACTTTCTAACGACGAAGCGTCAGGGAAAACCAACGGCAGCAGGATCAGAGGCAGGAGTCGAATCTGCTCTTCACAGTCTTGATGCATCCAGACGGATGAGGGTTCATTTTGAAGATATACAAGCCGACTGTACACACACTCACACACACACACACACACACACACACACTCACA
>NW_015627249.1:17714-21282 GCF_001515625.1 Sinocyclocheilus rhinocerous
TTGCTGGGTTTGTCCCTATTTTACCCAGCACTGGGTTGTATTTAACCCAGCATTTTTTAGAGTGTAGGTTTACTCACCCTCATGATGTTACTAGTGTGTTACAGTGATCACTGTCTGACAATAAAGCGTCATCACAGCAGTTCACTTGACTCATGCTCTTCTGAGTCACACAAAAGTCATTTTGAGTGAATCTTCTTCAGTTAAATGTGTGTCTGTTCCTCACGCAGAACTCTCATGTGGCTTCAGAAGATGTAGAACTACTGTTATGATGCAATTATTTGATGCATTTATCCACATTCAATTTCATTGTGTAAAAACGTTCCTCTAAATTTTCATTCAGAATCTTGTCCACATGATGGTGAGTAAATGATGACAATCTCATCAACCCTTTAAACTGTATGATTGAACCCTTTTATTATTCCCAGTTTCAAACTGCTGTAACTTCAATTTAAAAATCATGTCTTTGAATCATCTGATGAAAATCTTTGACTGAAGCCTTGTGTCATTTAATAAAGTTTTGGGTAACACTTTACAATACGGTTCCATTTATTAACTAAAATAATTCTAAAGGATTTATTAATCTTACTTAATGTGATTTTTAGCATTTACTAATACATTATTAAAATCAAATGTTGCATCTGTTAATATTATTTAATGGAGTTGAGCTAATATGAACACACTGCAAAAACGTCTTGTTTTTCACTACAAATATCTAAACATCCTTAAATCAAGAAGATACATTTTTAAAACAATAAATAAATAAATAAATGAATTAAAATTATTTTGGCAGTGGGGTCAGAAAAATAAACTTAATTCAAAAGGAAAACAAGATTCTTTTTCTGACCCCACTGGGAAATATTTGTTCTTGTTTTGAGAATAATTTTGCTTAATTTTAATAAATTTTTCAGAAATTAATACTTAATATCTTAAGTCATTTTGCATGTAAATGTATATTTCTTTAAAAATGTTTAGATATTTGTACTGGAAAGCAAAACTATATATATATATATATATATATATATGCAGTGCATCGAACAGTTGTATTCTTAACTAACATTAATAAATACTGTAACAAATGTATTGTTCATTGTTAGTCAATGCATTAACTAATGTTAACTAATGGGACCTTAATGTAATTTTTGATATAAATGCAATTGTTATGGGTTCATGGTAACCCTTTATATATAATGCATTAATTATGCCTTATAATGCATTGTATGATCTCATGAATAATGGTAATCACAGTTATAATGCATTATAATAATTATATATTCATTGTTACACCTTTAGGAAGTATAATGCATTAAAACACCGCAAAAAATCCTTCAAATATTATAATGCATTTTAACTTTGGTTACAGTTACTTATGAAAAGATATAGCGCATTACACGTAAAGTATTGCTGAATTCACTTTATAAACCTGTGTGAGATTTTCTACATGGACATTTAGCAAGATTTCGCACGGACAGTTAAACAAGTTCATGATCTCAAAAAACTAGAAAGAAATAGATATATTAGAGTAAATGCATAAACAAAGAAATAGATATATTAGAGTTATGAGCAGGCAGACGCTTGTTGATCCATTCAGTATATTTGATCATGTACAATATGAACTCAAGAACCAGTACAAGATGATTGTCCTGAATAAATATCACAGCACACCTCCAATATTTACAGCATAAACAAACAATATTAAAAACACAATAAAACCAAAGGAACAGATGCGTAAAGAGCGAGCGATGAGAAGCTTTGGATCGCGATGATGATGATCACGGCTGTGACGTCATTCATCCATATCTTATATTTAATATGTTATACAATTTACACCAAAAATACACTCGCGTCTCATTTATACAGCAGGAGCATTTCAGCCAATCACAGCAGACTCGCCTCATTAATATGCAAATTAGGCTCATTATAGTATTCATGAGGATGTCAGTGATCTGCTGCGTCGAGCAAATCTGTAAAAACCAGCAAATCGGCACTAATCTTGTGAATTCCTTCAGTGGATGGCAGACATCATCCAGACATTTCGCCGACTGAAACGAACGCAAAACACTTTCTAACGACGAAGCGTCAGGGAAAACCAACGGCAGCAGGATCAGAGGCAGGAGTCGAATCTGCTCTTCACAGTCTTGATGCATCCAGACGGATGAGGGTTCATTTTGAAGATATACAAGCCGACTGTACACACACTCACACACACACACACACACACACACACGGATGGTCGGTCCGTTAGCCTGAGTTCAGATACTCCAGCGCCACTTCATAGCAGAACTTGTACTGATCCTGCAGAAAGACACACAGAAAACACAACACTCATCACTACAGGGATTCAGCATGTCCAGCAGAAAGCCTGTTTTGTCATTATGCCACATAAAATAACATTAGGAAGTGCTAGAAGAATTATTTTATGAATTTTGATGATGAACTGATGACTCTGAACCAGTGTTATTTTAGTAGTTTTTGTTAATATTTTTGAATTTGTTCTCTTTTTTTTCATTTTCATATCAATAATATAATAATGTTTTTATGTGTTTTTGTCATTTTTATTATTTTTTCTTTCTTTGTTTCTTTCTTTCATTTTAAAATATGTCTGTTTAGTTTGTATACATTTTTATTCCAGTTTGAATGATTTTGGTACAGCAATGTATTTAGTTAAAATCGTATTAATTTTGTATTTTATATATATATAGTTTTTTTTTATTATTATTTATAATTATAATTTTTATAATTTTATTTCAGTTTTAGTTTTAGTTATTTTGATTCATCAACTTTAATTACAATGTTATTTTGTGTGCGTTTCATTCATTTTTCCTTCTTTTTTTATTATGTCTATATAGTTTTTAATACATTTTTATTTTAGTTTGTACATCAAGTTATTTAGTAAAAATTTTATTGGATTTGATTTGGTCTTTTTTTTCTTTCTTTTTTAAATGTCTATATAATTTTTTTGTATAATTTTTTAGTTTTATAATTCTTAAAGTGTTAAACTGATTGAAAATCATATTCTGAAATAAAATAAGTTTACTTTGATATTTTATTTCATTTCAGTTAAAGTTTTTTTTTTGTTTAAATCAAGTAACAAAATCTAACACAAATGTTTTTTAATGGTTTTAGTTTTAGTTAACTATAATAACCCTACTCTGTGCACAGTGCAGGTTTTGTCCAGAACTGATCCTGATGTTACGGAGATATTCTGCTCTGTGTGGCTCAGTGAGCTGTGAGTCAGTACCAGCAGATCCACCATGTTGGGCTTGTTGTTCCGCAGGGTTTTGACGGCGTTAAACACGTCGACCGAGCGCTGATGCCGCAGCATTTCACTCACGATACTGATGGCACAAAACGTCCCGCTGCGACCGCCGCCGTTCCTGACGGGACCAAAGAAAACACACTTAAAACAAAGACACCGGCTGTTCTGACTGCTGCTCAGTCAAGTCAATAAATGCTGTTACAGTCACGAAAAACAGATTCAGAGATTCACTGATCGATCAGAAACACAACACAAATCATCTTCTACTGTCTGCTGTGTGTGTGTGTGTGTGTGTGTGTGTGTGTGTGAGTG
>NW_015627249.1:21496-22879 GCF_001515625.1 Sinocyclocheilus rhinocerous
GTGTGTCTCTGTGTGTGTGTGTGTGTGTGTGTGTGTGTGTGCCTTTATGTATAATGCATTAGAAAGGTATTTATAATGTACATTATAATGCATTATATATTTTCATGAATAATTGTAACGAAAGTTAAAATGCATTTTAATATTTTAAGACGCTTTGTTACAAATGAAATTTCGTGTTTTAAAGAATTATACTTTTTTAAAGGCGTAACAATAAATAGATAAGAATTATAATGTATTATAACTGTGGTTATGAATAATTATAAGATCATAGAATGCATTATAAAGTGCATTACAAAGCATAATTAAAAAATAAATAAAAATACTTTTATAATACATTATAAATTAAAGCTTCAAATAAAATGTTACATTTAGTGTTTTGTGTAATTAATCCATAAAATAAATACAATATAAAAAAAACAAACAAAAAAAGTAATATTAATAAAAACAATTACCGTATTGACCCGAATATAAGACGATGTTTTTTTCTTGGAAATACATCTGAAAAAACGCGGTCGTCTTATATTCAGGGTCTAGTGCAGGGGTGGCGAACGTCGGTCCTGGCGAGCCGCAGCCCTGCAGAGTTTTGCTTCAACCCTAATCAAACACACCTGAACAAGCTAATCAAGGTCTGAAGGGTTACTAGGAAGCTACAGGCAGGTGAGTTTTAATTAGGGTTGGGGCGGCTCTCCAGGACTGGAGTTCGCCACCCCTGGTCTAGACTTATAATCAGGGTCGTCTTACATTCGGGCCAATACGGTATTATTAACAATAATAATAAATTACAGGACATTTGTTTGTAAATAAATAAATATTTTATTTAACTATTTTTTTTAAACTAATAATAGTAATAGAAACATTTTATATAGATGTTAAGCAGGGGCGTAGATTACGCGGGGGACGCAGGGGACGTGTCCCCCCCACTTTTAATGTTAAGGTTGTTCTTACTGTGCAAATGTGTTATTTGTAGTCAGCTTTGACTGATTGAGCAGCTGTCGCAGGTGTAGTGAGTGTGTTTGGCCACTAGATGGGAGTGTTTCTCTTCACATTACATCAAACACACATCTAGTCAATCAAAGGCCTTCAGATGATGATCGATCTGTTTCCTGCTGTGATCAGAGAGGATTAGGGGATTGTGTGAGGGGTCTGACGCTCCTGTCTGCTGGACCGAAATTACTAATCTTCAGAAAATTTACCATGGTAACCAGAGTTTCCATTCCAGAAAAGCTGAGTTTAAAAGTGAGAGTGAGTGTGTGTGTGTGTGTGTGTGTGTGAGTGTGAGTGTGAGTGTGTGTGAGTGTGAGTGTGAGTGAGTGAGTGAGTGAGTGAGTGAGTGAGTGAGTGTGTGTGTGTGAGTGTGAGTGTGAGTGAGTGAGTGAGTGAGTG
>NW_015627249.1:23770-24148 GCF_001515625.1 Sinocyclocheilus rhinocerous
TGTGAGAGTGTGTGAGTGTGTGTGTGTGAGTGAGTGAGTGTGTGTGAGTGTGAGTGTGTGTGAGTGAGTGAGCGAGTGTGAGTGTGTGTGAGTGAGTGTGTGTGTGTGTGTGAGTGAGTGAGTGAGTGTGTGTGTGAGAGTGTGTGTGTGTGAGTGATACTCACAGGCAGTGTACAACGGTGCGTCCCTCTCCTCCATCGTACTCCTCCTGCCATTTGTCCACCTGATGGATGAGTTTGAGGAAGGAGCGTTTGGAGACGGGAGTGTCGCGGTACATCGGCCAGCCCAGAAACTGGAACTGCTGCACCATCCGATACCCGTCCTGCGGCTGAAACACACACACACACACACACACACACGCACACACGCGCACACACA
>NW_015627249.1:24214-24621 GCF_001515625.1 Sinocyclocheilus rhinocerous
ACACACACACACGTCATGTCATGTAAGACTTCAAACTTTTACCAGGGTAAACATTACGACCACAGTAAGTCTTCATGAATGTGAGAGAAGTGTGTGTAAGTGTGTTGTTGTGGCGGGTCAGAGTTGGGGTCACAGAGGTCACTGCTTAATTCTGCGTCAGGTTCAGCTGATGTCACGGGTGAGGAATCTGACAGTTTAAGGAGATTATGTGACATTGTGTGTGTGTGAGTGTGTGTGTGTCTGAGTGTGTGTGTCTGTGTTGGTTACACACCCGCGCGGCGTTGTAGATGCGGAAGATCCTGCTGATGATGTCCTCCTCCAGATCAGCCGACACAAACTCCACCTGCAGCGGCCCGTGACGATGAACGCCGTTCTCCGGCCAGTACTGCGGACACAGCTACACACAT
>NW_015627249.1:24871-25087 GCF_001515625.1 Sinocyclocheilus rhinocerous
AGTCGTGGTATTGAAGGTGGGAGAGAGCGCTGTACATTCACTCCCCCCACCTACAAGACTCGAACCCGCAACCTTTGGGTTACGAGTTCGACTCACTAACCATTAGGCCACGACTTCCCCGTGGGTGGGAAAAGAGTGTGTGTGTGTGTGTGTGTGTGTGTGTGTGTGAGTGTCTGAGTGTGTGTGTGTGTGTGTGTGTGTGCGCGTGAGTGTCTG
>NW_015627249.1:41003-46513 GCF_001515625.1 Sinocyclocheilus rhinocerous
GTGTGTGTGTGTGTGAGAGTGTGTGTGTGTGTGTGTGAGTGTGTGTGTGTGTGTGTGTGTGTGAGTGTCTGAGTCTGTGTGCGTGTGTGAGTGTCTGAGTGTGAGTGTGTGTTATTCATTCAAATCTCCCATCATCCTCCGGCTGATGGCCTCGTTCTTCCGCTGCCGGCTGCCATTGTTGTGTTTTTGTGAAGGAATACATGATGAAAAGGAGTTTGTGTGTATCTGCGGCACGAGACACGCGGTCGCTCACCGTCTGAAGTGTGTGTGTGTGTTCACTTTGACGAGTAAAAACGTTCACTTCTGCTCACAAACTAACACAAAACACTGTAAACACTCACAGATGAACAACTGAAAGAAATGACTCATGTTCACAAGTTTGATTCATTCAGTGAATCGCTTCGACCGTCTGTTTCAATGAATTCAAAACTTGGATTCAAATGTCTGATCTTTCCATGTATTAAAATGTTTAATATGAATATCAGTAGGGAAATATTGGTGATTGTGACCATGTATTGTTATATAGGTGCATATAAATGAATATATAGACGAATGGATTATATAATTTAATAGAAAATATAAATGAAAAGATTCTTCCTTGTCTCATGACAAAAATTATGGTGTTCAGATAGAGATGATTCAATGGAGTCACTCAATTCAACATCAGCAGAAAAAGAGTCGGTAAGTTTGATTCATTTCAGTGAATCACTTCAAACTGTCTGTTTCACTGAACTGATTCAAAACTCTGATTCAAATTATTCAAAACCTGTTGTGTCATCAGTGTTCATGAGCCAGTGTCTGTGTGTGTTATATAGGTGCATATGAATGAAAATTAAATACGATTCTTCCTCATCTTATGACGAGTATGAGGCTTATTTAACAGAATCTCTCATTTAAACTTCAGTAGAGTTGGTAAGTTTGATCAGTTTAAATGAATCAATATTTCAACGAATCGATTCAAAACTTTTAATGATTGTTTGTCATTAGTGTGCATGTGTTTTTTCATGTATTATTAAGTTCAGTATAAATATCTGTAGGTAAATGTCACTGTTTATGACTATTATACTGATGCATCTAAATGAAAACTATTAAATTTTTCATTTAAAAAAAAAAATTTTCTTAATCATCTCATGATGAATATGAGAGAGTTCAGACAGAGATGATTCAATAGAGTTGGCAAGTTTGATTCCTTTCAGTGAATCACTTCAAACTGTCCATTTCAATGAATCAATTCAAAAACTCTCAATAATTGTTTGCACTGCTTGTGTTAAAATGATTAGTATAAATATCTATAGGTAAATATTCGGATTGCTGACTATATATGATGACTATGTTTTGTTATATTAAGTGCATATGAATGAAAATGATGACATATGATTGTTCATTCAGTGATGATCTGTAGTTACTGTAGATAAAAATGCTGAATCCTCATAACGGCCGAAAAGAGCCCAAGTAAATGAAGTCCTGACGGCACTGGGCTGACCTGAGCCGGATCCACGTCGTTCAGCATCACGATAGACGTGCAGTGATAGTCCAGAACCAGCCGCCAGAAGTCCTTGACTGTGTTTGGCAAAGGATGCTGGGTAACGATGAACGCAGACGGCTGCTTGTAGCTCTGAAAGAAAGAGACGAAGAGCGTGAGATAGTCATCATCACTTCCAATTATATCAAGGGTACTTATGATGAAGCATATGTTTGTTGTGCTGCATTTAGTTATGCAATCAATTTTAAATAATAATAATAAAAAAGGAATCTCTATATTACACTAATGAGAATCAAAAGAGATTCATGCATTGAATATCACTGTTTATGACTATTATACTGATGCATCTAAATGAAAACTATAACATTTTTAATTTTTTCTTACTTATCACATGATGAATATGAGAGAGTTCAGACAGAGATGATTCAATAGAGTTGGCAAGTTTGATTCCTTTCAGTGAATCACTTCAAACTGTCCATTTCAATGAATCAATTCAAAAACTCTCAATAATTGTTTGCACTGCATGTTTTAAAATGATATTATATATATATAGTATAAATATCTATAGGCAAATATTGCTTGATGACTGCTGATTGCTGACTATACATGATGACTTTGTTTTGTTATATTAAGTGCATATAAATGAAAATGCATTTGCATTAAAAATATATATATAATTTAAAT
Organism: Sinocyclocheilus rhinocerous; assembly: GCF_001515625.1. Taxonomy (NCBI): domain Eukaryota; kingdom Metazoa; phylum Chordata; class Actinopteri; order Cypriniformes; family Cyprinidae; genus Sinocyclocheilus; species Sinocyclocheilus rhinocerous. The sequence continues at coordinate 43,171 of NW_015627249.1, forward strand.
TTCAAAATGTTTACACATCATTATGTTATTTCTACTTTTTATATTATTTATTTTTCTCTTTAAATGGTTTTTCTTTTTGTATTTTTTTCTTTTTTCTTTTTGAATTTTGTTATGTTTGGTACAAAGAGGAGAGACTTAGTCACTAATTAATTAACATTAATCAGCTGTCTTCGATGATTGCTTACTAATTGTTTAAGAAGACTTGTTTGAACAATTGACGTGTAGCCGAAACGCGTAGATCTACACTTCTAACTTTTTAAATGATTTAGCCAGGCTTTTTACCTTTATACAAGTGCCTCAGAGTATTTCATCTTTGATGTTGCCACATCATGTTAGTATTTCAATAATAATAAAGAAATCACTATATTACAGTATCATAAGTGAATTGTGCATTTGCATTGAAGGAATGAGAATCTGGGGTTCAATGGAAATGTAATTTTTCTTACAGTCCAGTTTTTAAAATCATAACAATCCCTTTTGATTTTGAGGTGAGCGATGCTAATAATGTCGTACGTCCATGAGCGCGGCGTTGATGTAGTTGCTGCTCTCTCCGTCGATGGTGATGAGGAAGGGCAGGCAGCGGTCCGGAGGAAGAACATCCATGCAGCGGTTCTTCTCGTGATTGCGCGGCAGAAGAGCGATGCTACAGTCCTCCACACGCAGCGTCGGAGTCACCATGTTCAGCGTCTGACAACACACCGCAGTCATCTTCACTAGACATCACACAATCCCCACCATGACACACTAGCATTATTAAAGCAATACGCCCGTGAAGCCGTGGTTTACAGTGAATTTATAACAGCTAACACGAAGCGAAGTGCCTAAAACCCCCTTAGCTGTTATAAATTCACTGTAAACCACGGCTTCACGGGGATTATTGCTTTTATAAAACGGTTATTCCATATACGTAGTAAAGTTTCACAAAATAAAACAGAGCAAATAAAGTGTAATGATATTAATAAAAACAGTATTCTTCCACCAAACAATGTAGCTCCTCAGAAACAGTTGTGGTTACAACAAAGTGGTTGCCGAGCAACACACAAACGTAAACAAAGGTGTATGTTACTTTGTAGAGTAATTTACAACAGCTTCGAACGCGGCTCAGCCAATCAGAATCAAGCACCGGAACTCTCCGCTTTATAATTACATATTAGCACTGAAGAATACATTATGAACCTAAAAATTTCAGCTGATTTAATAAACATAGACAGCATTCGCGCTAAAACTTGACATTTTATAAGTGACATTAAAACATCGCAAAAAATGGTAACACTTTACAATAACAAACAATGAACAATACATTTATTACAGTGTTTATTAATCTTTGTTAATGTTAGTTAATGAAAATTCATTGTTAGTTCACTGTGCATTAACTAATGTTAACAAGCACAACGTTTGATTTTAATAATGCATTAGTAAATGTTGAAATTGACACCTGCATAAGATTAATAAATGCTGTAGAAGTGTTGTTCATGCTTAGTTCACGTTAACTAAAGTAGTTAACTCACGTTAACTAATGAACCTTATTGTAAATGATGTTCTTCCTCAGTATTTTTGTCTTGTTTTCCAGTACAAGTATCTAAACATTCATAAATCAAGATTTAAGTTTAGTTGCAAGATGCAAAATGACCTCAGATATGAATCTAAACTAAATTTTTGTTCATGAGGTTAGAAAAATAACCCTTTTAATTATCTTGTAATTTTTCGTATACCATTCACAGATATTTGTTCTCTTTTTAAGCATAAACTCACTACATTTTGATGATTTTTCCCCCCAAAAAACAAGTAAATTTGCTTCTTGAATAAATATATAGACATTTGGCGGTAACAATTTACCTGAAACCTTTACATATAATGCATTATAAAGGTGTTTTTAATGCATTAGTTATTATTAATTAATATATTATAATGCATTTTAACTTTGGTTACAGTTATGTATGAAAAGATATGAATACCTTCATAATGCATTATGCATAAAGACATATTTGTAATTTGTAAATACTGAGTAAAATAATTTTCGTAATCATTTTTGTGTTGTGTCTCAACATTTTTACTCAACATCGGACAAATAATTTTTAATAAGTGCAAATATTCCATGTGTGTTTGTTTACAGTAGCTTTGATCTTTCTATAAATGTGTACAGTAGAAGAGATGATGAACCGTTTAGTGTAGAAACCTGATATTTTCTGTTTCCAATACTGGCCAAATCAAATCAGTGCTGATAATGCATTTAAAACGGCCTGATACTGAAATACTGTGCGCTGATATTCAATACAGATGCTCATATTTGACCATTTCTTCACCACAGCACTTTGTAAAATCAAATCAAAGCAGCAACACAGAAAGCGTTTCATATCTTCAGCTCTGAAACTCATGCAAGCGGACTGATTGTCTCTCACCCTGAACTCCTCTTTGATTGGACTGGAGTTGGTCTGAGGATCCAATCGGTTCATGTCGTAGTAAACGGAGCGAAGCTGATTGGCTGGGATGGTGGTGTCGCCACAGAGACACGCCTCCAAGATGGCATCATGGATAAAGACATACTGCTCCTGACAAACACAAGAAACAAGATCCAGTACGACTGAAGACTATCACATCTATAATCATGACAGAACCATACAGTTAAATGGTGTTGTTTTTTCAAAGAAATTAAAACTTTTATTGATCAAGGACACATACAATTGATCAAAAGTGACAGTAAAGACATTTATAATGTTGCAAAATATTTCTATTGCAAATAAATGCTGTTCTTTTGAACTTTCTATTCATCTGTGAATCCTGAAAAATAAAACCGTTTCCACAAAAATAGTGGGCAGCACAACTGTTTTCAACAAATGTTAAAGGGGTCAAATGATGTTGCTAAAAAGAACATTATTTTGTGTATTTGGTGTAATGAAATGTGTTTATGTGGTTTAAAGGGATAGTTCACCCAAAAATTCAAATGTGATGTTTATCTGCTTACCCCCATGGCATCCAAGATGTAGGTGACTTTGTTTCTTCAGTAGAACACATATGATGATTTTTAACTTTAACCGTTGCAGTCTATCAGTCGTATAATACATGGCAATGGTAACAAAATCTATGAGAGTAAAAAAAACATGCACAGACAAATCCAAATTAAACCCTGCAGCTTGTGAAGACACATTGATGTCCTAAGACACGAAACGATCAGTTTGTGCCAGAAACCGAACAGTATTCATATAATTTTTTACCTCTAATACACCACTATGTCCAACTATCTTTGGGCGCGCGCACGGCATCCGGTGCGTGAGGTGTGTACGCACTCTGGCGTAGTTTACGCAAGCGCCGGAAGTGATCTCTCGCGCATATACGTCACTCATTG
>NW_015627249.1:49601-51893 GCF_001515625.1 Sinocyclocheilus rhinocerous
ACACACACACACACGCACTCACACGGATGCACACACAGAAACACACACACACACACACGTCTGAAGGTCACTAAACTCAGGCAGGGTGAATCAGGCTGCGCTTCTCATTAAACACAGTGATGCCTGCGATCCGAGCAATGCTGCAGAAACCCGTCAGGAGCTGAGTGTAAAAACCAAGCGCAATAATCTGCTTTCGCTCCTCAAACACATCGCGGCTCTATAAGCACCTGCATCGGGCCGCTCGGCTCTTGGTTGAGAGTGTTTATGAGATGCTCACAGGTTAAAATAGCATCGGCGTGATTGACGTGCTGGAATCAGGAGGAACACACACGAGTGCCTTCACTGCGCTTCAACAGATTTCTGTTCTACCGCCTCGTTTCTAAAGCCTCTTATACTAGAACCATATTTATCCCTAAAAAAATCTCTATTCTCTCTTTTGTGTGCCAGGGCTTGTTCTAAACCTCTAACTTTACATATAAATATAAATATATTTAATAAAAAAATTCATTTTTTAATTTTATAATATAAATTCAGAAAAATAAAATATAATAAAATAAATATTTCGCTAGAACTCTGCATTTATCCCTATTTATCTCTCTTTATTTTATTTTTTAAAGCCTCTATTCTATCTAATTTGTGTGAAATATAAATATCAATAAAAAAATAATTTTAGTATTATTAATTACATTTTATTTTAAAATAATTACATTTTATTTAAAATGTTATAATATAAATACATAAAATAAATTATAACAAAATAAATATTTTAACAAAATAAAACTTAGAATTTAGCCCTACAACTCTTATATATTTATTTAAAGTCTCTATTCTCTCTTTTGTGTGTCAGGGTTTGTTCTAAACCTCTAACTTCACATAAATATAAATGTAAATAACAAAAATTAAAGTTCTATTCAAATTTAAATGTTAAATTTTTTATTTATTTAATATAAATACATTATGAATATAAACACATAAAAGTAAATTATAATAAAATAAATATTTGAAAAGAACAGTGAATTTATTCCTATTTCCCTCTCTTTAAAAAAAAAAAACATTTCTATTCTCTTTTTTAAAAAATTTTTTTTTACAGTGTTTGTGTGACAGGGTTTGTTCTAAACCTTTAACCTTACACATAAATATAAATGTAATTAATTAAAAATTAATATAATTCACTTCACACACAGAGGTCAAAGGTGAGGAAGGAGTACCTCGGTCTGCACCATGTTGACTCTGCGCGATCGCAGCTCTCTCACACAGTTATAGATGTCGACGACTCCTTCCCGCTCCGCCATGTCCAGCATGATGTCAATCACGATGAAGCAGCCCGTTCGCCCCGCCCCCGCGCTGTGAGCGACCAATCAAAACGCAGATTCAGGTCGACAGATAAAAGCACAGGGATGAAACACAATCAAATCAACCTACACTGCAGCAACCGTTTAGAAAGACCTTCAGCTGAATCTGAATTTTATTTGAGCTGGAAAATAAATGCTGTGTTTACATCATCTCAGAATCACTGTCATGATGAGTTTCTGATTTGTAAAAAACTTTCTTGAATTCATAATTATAAGTTTTATGTATTATTGAGAGGTTTCAAGTAACTTTCACATTAGTTCCAACTTTTCTTACTTGATTGTAATGTCAACATATAAAAAACAAATCAGCACTACAATATATATATATATATGCACACACATACATAAAGTTTGGAATAACTAAGATTTTTAATGCTTTTGAAAGAAGTTTACATCTTGCAATTATTTTTTATTGCTTCTGCCACATAATGAAAAAACAATAATAAAGTTAATTCTGACTTGTTATCTCACAATTTTGACTTTATATGTTACAATTCTGAATATATAAAGTCATAACTGTCAGAAAAAAAGTCGCAAAAAATGGCACAATTAACTTTTTATTCAATGGAATAATTATGATTATTTTATGTTTTACAAAGAAGTCTCTCTTATACACAATATTACTGTTTTACTGTATTTTTAGTCAAATAAATGCAGTAAATGCTAAGCAGAAGAGACTTCTTTTAATTTAAATAATTTTTATTTTATTTGAATTATTTCAAACTTTTGACTGGTAGTGTTAATATAATAATAACAGTAACTTCTGTTCAATCTTATTACAATGAGTGTTTCATGATGTGTTTTATTTATACTTTTACATTTCGCAAAAATTGGACATAGATTCATATGTGACCCTGCAGCACAAAAGCAGTGTTAAGTCGCTGGGGTATATTTGTAGCAATAGCCAACAATACATTGTATGGGTCAAAATTATAGATTT
>NW_015627249.1:51903-56527 GCF_001515625.1 Sinocyclocheilus rhinocerous
AAGCAGCAGTTTCCAGCACTGATGGTAAATCAGCTTATTAGAATGATTTCTGAAGATCATGTGACACTGAAGACTGGAGTAATGATGCTGAAAATACAGCTTTGATCACAGAAATAAATTACAGTTTAATGTATATTAAAATAGAAAAATGTTATTTTACATCATAATAATATTTCACAATATTACATTTTTTCCTGTATTTTTGATCAAATAAATGCAGCCTTGATGAGCAGAAGAAACTCCTTTAAAAACACTTAAAATGGTTCTGATCCCAAACTTTTGACCGGTAGTGTATTTCTAACAAAACCACATCAAAACAACCTAAATATTACTGTTTCCAAACAAAATTAATAAATTTTACTTGCATAAACTTTCACGTTCAGATTAAAAAAGTGATCAGTTTCTATACTGCAAAGGTTCATCAATACACTCTCAGAAAAAAGGTAGACAAGTTTTTCAAAAAGCACACCTTTGTTCTTAAAAGGTCCATATTGGTACCCAAAGTGTACCTAAAAGGTACAAAAGTGTTCCTTTTAAAAAAGTACTTGTAGCTTTTTTCTGAGTGTAGCTAAAAAAATGCAATGGTTTGTCAATAGATTTACATATTCATATTTACCAGCAAAATTCAGTCCCAAAGTGTGTGAGATATGGGGAAATATATTTTACTGAAGTTTTTGGCACTAATTGTACTCCATACATCAAAATGACCCAAACACAAAACGTGTAACATTTTTATTTACAAATGGTTATATCTCTTAAAAAATAATGGTAAAAAATCTGAAAAAAATTAATGATGTGTATTTTAAGGGTTTTAAAGCGTTTGCAAAGTTCCGTTCCCTTACTATAAACTATGCACTTTATAGAATTAAGTATCGAATCTATAGTATTTAAGAGCGTCTCTCACCTTCTCCACCGCAAACGTTCTGATGACGTACTCGGACAGAAGCTGCGTCTCGATCAGCGTCACCTTGATGTCTCTGTAGATCTCGGTGTCGTCCGGCCAGTATTTACAGCACTTCACCTGACACACACAAACACACACAGACCTTCATCAGAGGAGCACAGCTTCGAGTCCGGCTCGCAACGGTCAGAACTGCTGTTTCTTCTGTAACTGTCCAAATAAGCTGATTTATGCAACACATGTTTATTTATATTGCACATTTCATACAGAATGGAAATTCAGAGTGCATTAGATAAAAATTATTCAAAATAGCAAAAAAATATGGAAGTTTCTGCGACAGTATAAAAAATTTAAAAAGTAACTGCGTCTTGCAATTCAGACAGTTTTTCTCAGAATTTTGGCTTTACATTTCACAATTCTGTTTTTTTCCCCCCACTATGGAATTTATATATATATATATATATATATATATAAAAACTAGATAACTGCAACTTTTTAACTCGTAATTCTGAATTTTATCATGCAGTTGCAAGATTATCTTTATTATCAAGATTATCACATTGTGGAGTTTTCTTCTCAGAATCGCAAGTTTATATTACATATAAATGTTATAATCAAATTTGCTTTAGAAGTCATCTCAACTTAAATTATACTGAACTATGACTTAAAAATTGAGGTGCATCTCATATAACTTAAAAAATAAAATGTTAACATAATGTTAAATGTTAACTTAAAATGTTAACTAATCCTAACTTTTTTTTTTTAACAGTAGCCGATCAGTTTTGATATGAAAACTACTACACTGTAAAATTATTTGTTGGTTTAACTTCCATTAAGTAGCCGAACCAACACATTTTGATCAAACAACGCAAAATTTGAAACAAAAAAATCAAGTTTTGAGTTTATTTAAACTACAAATTTGAGTTGATACAAAGAGATTAGATTATTCAACAGAAACTCAAAATATTTAAATAAGTTATCTGAACAACATTTGTCAATCTAAGCTGATCTGAGAAGAGATTTGTGAAAAGTTATGATAACGAATGATGAAAATGTTTTCACAGTGACTTTCTGAGGAGTAAATGCAGATGTGGAGATGAAGAGCGTCGAAGCTCGTCGTGTCTGACCTTTCGTTTGTGACGGTGGCATGTGATAGCGCTCGGTTTGAAATGTCACCTGATCACATTAAATGAACCCTTCAGCGGCGGTGATGATTAACATCGTGCTCCTGATTAACACACGTATTGATGTTCAGATCAATGCACCGTGAGGATCGTCCTCCATACGCTCTCATTTCAACAGCATTAACACCTATTGATTCGATTTCTGAACGCATAGAGCATCACGGATCAGCATCTGTTGCCACAGTAACCTCTATCAGTAGTTTCATATGTTTATGAAAATCATTTATTCATTTGCAACATTTAATGACTCTAAAATGTCAAGAGGTGTAAGCATCAAATCAAAGCAAATCTGATATTTTTACACCTTCAATTAATGTGTTAACATTCCTTAATCATAATTTTTTTTTATTTTAATATTTTTTTTTACAAACAAGCTTTTTTAAAGAAAAAAATTGATTAAAATAATGAAATATGTGACCTCAAATGTTATAGTAGTAGGCCATATGCTACTAATTAAAATGAATTATTTAGTGCTTCCATAAAAGCAATAGGAATAATTTAATTCCTAACAATTCCCATTAGTTAGTCAATAAACCTGAACATATTTCATTAATCAACATCTGTCAGCCAATCAGAATCAAGAATTCACCAATGATGTGGATTTTTATTTTCAAAAGTTTTTTTTATTTAAATTTTTTTTTTATTAAAATGTATTAAAATAATGAAATATGTGACCACAAATGCTATAGTAGTAGGCCATATGCTACTAATTAAAATGAATTATTCAGTGCTTCCATAAAAGACAACAAATCAGGAATAATTAAATTCCTAACAATTCCCATTAGTTAGTCAATAAACCTGAACATATTTCATTAATCAACATCTGTCAGCCAATCAGAATCAAGAATTCACCAATGATGTGGATTTTACCAAGAAGTTTCGCAAAGTAATTAAATTAATATAATTAAAATTAAATTATGTGACCAAAAATGCTACAGTAGTAGTTCATAGGAAAGCACAATGAATTATTTGGTGCTTCATTAAAAGTCTATTAATAAAATAAAAATAACCAGTATTTTTACACTTTTAATTAATGTGAGTTTACACACCTTAATCATTATTTTTAAAAGAGTTAAAAAAAACTTTTTAATGTAGTCTATGTGAAGAGTTTTGATTAATTATTTGGTGCTTCTTTAATATAAACAAACCTGGAATCATTAAATTCCTGAAAATTCCCAGTCAATAAACCAGGAATTCCATTCCTAACCCTATTTACAAAAGAGTTTTCTTTCTATTTTAAAATATTTTTTACATGCAAATTTTGTCTTCCATAAATAAATGAATGAATGAATGTTAACAAAAAATTATGTCAGGCTATATTTTAAAAGTTATGATTACTTATTTGGTGGTTCCTTAAAAAGAAATTGATCTAGAACCATCCTTAGTCAATAAACATGGACATACTTAATTATTCAACTTTTGGAACGTCTGTCAACCAATCAGAATCAAGAATTCATCAGTGCACTGCTATAAAGTCTTCTAATAAAATAAAAGCCAGTCGGATATTCACACACCTTAAACATTATTTTCAAAACAGTTTTTTAAACATTTAAAAAAAAATTTTTTTAACAAACAAGTTTTGTTAGTAAAATAAACAAATTAAAGTAATTAAAATGAAAATATGAAGTATTCTAGCTAATCTTACAGTATTAAAGCTGGTAGGCTAGATGATGGTGCTTCTTTGAAAGAAAACAAATTCCTGAAAAATTCCCATCGCTAGTCAATAAACCTGGACGTACTTTATTAAGCAACACCTGGAACGTCTGTCAGCCAATCAGAGTTAACACCATTCACCAGTGCACTGCTATAAAGCGACTCCAGAAGGATGTTCCCGAGTCCACTCGTCTCCTGATGAGCGAGACGGGTGTCGAATCTCTCGGCGATGTAATTCACACATTAATGTTCTCAGTCACACATTACGCTCAGCTAAATGAGTTCTGCACTTCCAGATGTGACACGATACCCGACCTCACACGTCTGACACTCACAGAGCGACTCCATTACACTTCTCATGCAACGCAAAGAAAACCTCATTATGTGGCAATATAATCCAGTCAGCAGAGAATCAGAAGTATTAGAACAGCAGCACTAATAACTCTCAGCCTGCAGCCGCACACGCTATCCCATCCAATAGAACACGAATAAACATAAGCACAGCGTATATGACAACATGATTACAAAATCCACTTTACAGTAAGACATCGAGCACAACAGAGAGAGAGAGAGAGAGAGAGAGAGAGAAAGAGAAGCATGGAGGATTGTGACACTTGCTTTTTTCCCAGCGATACATCGAGTGCAGAAATTCAATTTTCTCCAGCATCATTAGAGCTGGAATGTGATTGGAGACACGAGACGGAGACACACGAGAGACACACGAGAGTCTCCCGCTGAGACGAGCCTCCAAACGACTCCATCTCAGAGTCCTCTTCTGGGATCAGATGACAGAAAAACCATCAGATCATTTCAGCAGTTAGGAATCTGTGTGTGTAAGTGAGTGAGAAACAGAGAGAGAGAGAGAGAGAGTGTGTGTGTGTGTGTG
>NW_015627249.1:58232-58575 GCF_001515625.1 Sinocyclocheilus rhinocerous
ACAGATAGAGAGAGAGAGAGAGAGAGAGAGAAAGAGAAGCATGGAGGATTGTGACACTTGCTTTTTTCCCAGCGATACATCGAGTGCAGAAATTCAATTTTCTCCAGCATCATTAGAGCTGGAATGTGATTGGAGACACGAGACGGAGACACACGAGAGACACACGAGAGTCTCCCGCTGAGACGAGCCTCCAAACGACTCCATCTCAGAGTCCTCTTCTGGGATCAGATGACAGAAAAACCATCAGATCATTTCAGCAGTTAGGAATCTGTGTGTGTAAGTGAGTGAGAAACAGAGAGAGAGAGAGAGAGAGTGTGTGTGTGTGTGTGTGTGTGCATGTTCT
>NW_015627249.1:59558-77058 GCF_001515625.1 Sinocyclocheilus rhinocerous
TGATTCCAATTTTTTGCGGTGTGTGTGTGTGTGTGTGTGTGTGTGTGTGTGTGCTTGACTATATGGTTTATGTGTATAATGACATGGGTATTTAAAATGTAAACATGGTTTATGAGGTTTACACTGTGTCCCTGTGAACCAAATATATTAAAAAACATACTAAACATTTGGATGGATGGAACGATAAATGGATCAACAATAGATGGATGGATGGATTAACGATGGAGGGATTAATGATGGATGGATGATGGATGGATGGATTAACAATGGATGATGGATGGAGGGTTCAACAATATATGGATGGATGGAGGGATTAACAATTGATGGATGGATGATGGGTGGATTAACGATGGATGATGGATGGATGGATGGATGGAGGGATTAACATTAGATGGATGGATGATGGACGGAGGATTTAACAATAGATGGATGATGGATGGAGGAATTAACATTAGATGGATGGATGGATTAACAATGGATGATGGATGGAGGGTTCAACAATATATGGATGGATGGAGGGATTAACAATTGATGGATGGATGATGGATGGAGGGATGAATGATGGATGGAGGAACTAACAATAGATGGATGGATTAAAGATGGATGGATGATGGATGGAGGGATTAATGATGGATGGAGGGTTCAACAATAGATGGATGGATGGAAGGATTAACAATTGATGGATGGATGATGGATGGATTAACGATGGATGGATGATGGATGGAGGGATTAACAATAGATGGATGATGGATGGAGGGATTAACATTAGATGGATGGATGATGGAAAGAGGGATTAACATTAGATGGATGATGGATGGAGGGATTAACATTAGATGGATGGATGATGGATGGAGGGTTCAACAATAGATGGATGGATGGATGATGGATGGAACTTGGGCTGGGCGATATACCGGTGGACACGATTAACCGGTAGAAATGTTGGACTGTGGTCTCTGTCGGGGTTACACGCTAACGCGATGCTGCTGTGCTACGTGGTCAAGAAAACGTAACATCTGCATGCGTTTTTAAGCATTGCGGTTTAAAAACAAGTGATTTTAAGCCGTTGAAACATGATCAGCAGCGAGAGAGAACTCATTTGGCGATATGTGCGTGTTGTCAGAGAGAGTGTTCCTGAGAGCCGTCAGAGAGACATGCGAGAGAAGACGGAGCTCGTAGAGCACAGGAGTTTTTGCCGCTTTATAGGCCTTGAGCGGTTAAATAGACACAATGTGTCAGAATGTCTGTCTTATGGATGGAGGGTTCAACAATAGATGGATGGATGGAAGGATTAACAATTGATGGATGGATGATGGATGGATTAACGATGGATCATGGATGGATAGAGGGATTAACATTAGATGGATGGATGATGGATGGAGGGATTAATGATGGATGGATAGATGATGGATGGAGGATTCAACAATAGATGGATGGATGGAGGGATTAACAATTGATGGATGGATGATGATCAGCAGCGAGAGAGAACTCATTTGGCGATATGTGCGTGTTGTCAGAGAGAGTGTTCCTGAGAGCCGTCAGAGAGACATGCGAGAGAAGACGGAGCTCGTAGAGCACAGGAGTTTTTGCCGCTTTATAGGCCTTGAGCGGTTAAATAGACACAATGTGTCAGAATGTCTGTCTTTGCAAGTGTAAACACAGTTATTTAGGTCTTAAGTGAAAGCAAACAGCTGAGAAAGAAAACACATTAAAAAACATCTAAGTTTAAACATCTTATTTAATCGCTGACTGTTTACTGGTCTTCAGTGAGCCTGAGGTTGTTTTTTTTAGGCTAGTATTAGCTTTTTTGTGATATTGACACATAATTATGAAATTTCTATGGTATCAAAAGTGTTGATATCATAAAGACCTTATTTAAAGCAAAAATAACTATATCGTGATATATAGTGTTAACGTGAAATGAAATTAATTGTATCGTGACATAAGATTTTGGTCATATCGCCCACCCCTAGATGGAACGATCAACGATGGATGGATGGATGGAACGATTTGGCCCACCGACTGAGCCTGGTTTCTCCCAAGGTTTTTTCTCCATTTCTGTCACCGATGGAGTTTTGGTTCCTTTGTCTTGCTTAGTTGGGGACGCTTGACTGATTGCACAGACACTATTGAAGAGAGCTGAACTGGATGATTACATCACTGAATCATCAATGAACTGACTTTAGCTGAAAAATGGATGATGGATGGATTAAAGATGGATGAATGATGGATGGAGGGATTTATGATGGACGGATAATTAAGGGATTAACATTAGATGGATGGATGATGGAAGGAGGATTTAACAATAGATGGATGATGGATGGAGGGATTAACATTAGATGGATGGATGATGGAAGGAGGATTTAACAATAGATGGATGATGGATGAGGGGATTAACAATAGATGGATGGATGGAGGTATTAACATTAGATGTATGGATGATGGATTGAAGGATTAACAATAGATGTATGGATGGATGGAGGATGGAGGATTTAACAATAGATGGATGATGGATGGAGGGATTAACAATAGATGGATGGATTAATGATGGATGGATTAAAGATGGATGGGGGGATTAACAATAGATGGATGGATGGAGGTATTAACATTAGATGGATGGATGATGGATGGAGGGTTCAACAATAGATGGATGGATGGATGATGGATGGAACTTGGGCTGGGCGATATACCGGTGGACACGATTAACCGGTAGAAATGTTGGACTGTGGTCTCTGTCGGGGTTACACGCTAACGCGATGCTGCTGTGCTACGTGGTCAAGAAAACGTAACATCTGCATGCGTTTTTAAGCATTGCGGTTTAAAAACAAGTGATTTTAAGCCGTTGAAACATGATCAGCAGCGAGAGAGAACTCATTTGGCGATATGTGCGTGTTGTCAGAGAGAGTGTTCCTGAGAGCCGTCAGAGAGACATGCGAGAGAAGACGGAGCTCGTAGAGCACAGGAGTTTTTGCCGCTTTATAGGCCTTGAGCGGTTAAATAGACACAATGTGTCAGAATGTCTGTCTTTGCAAGTGTAAACACAGTTATTTAGGTCTTAAGTGAAAGCAAACAGCTGAGAAAGAAAACACATTAAAAAACATCTAAGTTTAAACATCTTATTTAATCGCTGACTGTTTACTGGTCTTCAGTGAGCCTGAGGTTGTTTTTTTTAGGCTAGTATTAGCTTTTTTGTGATATTGACACGTAATTATGAAATTTCTATGGTATCAAAAGTGTTGATATCATAAAGACCTTATTTAAAGCAAAAATAACTATATCGTGATATATAGTGTTAACGTGAAATGAAATTAATTGTATCGTGACATAAGATTTTGGTCATATCGCCCACCCCTAGATGGAACGATCAACGATGGATGGATGGATGGAACGATTTGGCCCACCGACTGAGCCTGGTTTCTCCCAAGGTTTTTTCTCCATTTCTGTCACCGATGGAGTTTTGGTTCCTTTGTCTTGCTTAGTTGGGGACGCTTGACTGATTGCACAGACACTATTGAAGAGAGCTGAACTGGATGATTACATCACTGAATCATCAATGAACTGACTTTAGCTGAAAAATGGATGATGGATGGATTAAAGATGGATGAATGATGGATGGAGGGATTTATGATGGACGGATAATTAAGGGATTAACATTAGATGGATGGATGAATGATGGATGGAGGGATTTACGATGGATGGATGATGGATGGAGAGATTAATGATGGATGGATGATGGAGGGATTAACGATGGATGGATTAAAGATGGATGGATGGATGATGGAAGGAGGGATTAACGATGGATGGATGGATGATGGATGGATTAAAGATGGATGGATGGATGTTGGATGGAGGGATTTACGATGGATGGATGGATGGATGATGGATGGAACTGGGCTGGCCGATATACCGGTGGACACGATTATTCGGTAGGAATTTGCCAACCGATAAAATTAGTTTGTTATTGTCCTCTTGCATTTTTGACAAACTATTTTCCTGTTTAATACTCTAAAGCTGCTTTGACAGAATCAGTATTGTATAAAGCACTATAGAAATAAAGAACAATAGATGGATGGATGGAGGGATTAACAATTGATGGATGGATGATGGATGATGGATGGAGGGATTAACATTAGATGGATGGATTAATGATGGATGGATTAAATATGGATGGGTGATGAATGGAGGGATTAACAATAGATGGATGGATGATGGATGGAGGGATTAACAATAGATAGATGGATTAATGATGGATGGATTAAAGATGGATGGGGGGATTAACAGGTGCTGTATGACATATGATTAACAGAGGATGGTTGGATGGAAGGATAGATAGATAGATAGATAGATAGATAGATAGATTAGTTTGTTATTGTCCTCTTGCATTTTTGACAAACTATTTTCCTGTTTAATACTCTAAAGCTGCTTTGACAGAATCAGTATTGTATAAAGCACTATAGAAATAAATGTGCTGTATGACATATGATTAACAGAGGATGGTTGGATGGAAGGATAGATAGATAGATAGATAGTTAGATAGTTTCCTCCAGAAGGTCTGAGCTGAGTGTGGCTGCAGATGGATGTCAGTGGAGCGCGGCGGTGGGTTTATGGGTCTCTGCAGGGAAGCAGCGCCGCTCGAGCCCACATTAGATCAGCATCATATAACAGACCGGCACCACACATCTGCACAGCTGGACCAGAGGAGATCCACGACTGATCACAGCCTCCATACTGAAGCTCTGTTCAACAGCATTATCAAAGCCATCCGTTCTGATCCGGCATCAGTCAGCCGTTAGAATCAACGACATTATTATGATTCAATCAAATTATGAGTCTTTATATAACTGTCATGATGAGGTTTATTCAGTCTTACTGCGTCCAGGTCTACTTTTAAACATGTTGAACTTTAATAATAATTAAATGGATCAAGCTGCTAATGACTGTAATTAAACGAGCTGATTTCAGAGGTGTCTATATCCAATGATGAAATACGTAAACTCATTCACAGCATTAAATAAACAAATGTTTTATTATTTAAAAGGATGAAATGTAATTGTCAGTCTACAAAACTCTAGTCTGTCTGTAGACTGGGCGGTCTGGGCTGTTCTGTCTGATAATGAGCTTCATTGATCAGTTTCTGGCCACTTCACATTGATGAAGCCCAGAATGCATCGTTTACTCTGCAAGTGATCCTGCGGGAGTCGATTTCACACACTCATCTGAACTGCAGACACCAGCCAAACACACACACACACACACACACACACACACACACCCAAGCACATGCATACACACACACACACAAACTCTACTACTGTTCACCACTGGTTATTGAACAGAACTGATCTGAATAATGACTTTATTGTCTTCTGTAGAGCTGCTTTACAGCTGAAACAGAGTTTGTTTCATAATTGATGAACCTTGCAACATCAACACTTTTATTTTCCTGTTTATTACAGTGAAACAGTCTGTATTGTATAAAGCGCTATAGAAATACATGCGGCTTGATATGATTGTGAATGTAACTCAGAGATGATCCTGTGGTTTTGTGAGATTCTCAGCAAACAGCTTTAGTGCAGATGATGTGTGATGCAGATGTTCGCACAAACACACACTTTCACACTCACCCTGCCAACTTCCACCAGGTTGGTCACCATGACAATGGTTGCCGTGTTCTCCTGCCACACCATCCTCCAGAAGTCGATGACGGTCTCCTGCATCGGTCCTGCAGAGAGAAAACACACGACCGACTCAAACATAATGACACCTTCATCATCTTCAGCTTCATTGAACAACCTTTGAGGAGTTATTCCATTATGGGACCAATTAATCTGAATTAATGTTGTTTTTAATCAAGTGCTGACTGAAGAAAATTACTTTTGACAAATGATTAAAAGTGTTTTAATGGCTTTATGAGCTCTTAATGTGAGTTCAGACCTGCTCACACACTCTCTCTCTTTCTCTCTCTCACACACACACACACACACTTTTATGTGTCTAAAGCATATAAAGTGAATAAACTCGTCTTCATCAGCTCACTGTTTTACATAAACCATGAGAAATGATAAAAACGTTCATTTGACCCCGTGTTGGGTTCACGCATGCTCATATCAGCGGCTCATCGGTCTTCGGTCCGAGTCGAACTGTTTCCCCAGCGCTGAATGATTCATTCATCACAGGATCTGATTCGCCGCTGTTTCGGCTCATTTGGAGTCACAGTGACTGTCAGGCGTCTGAAAGTGAGTTCTGATTCAGTAACTTGTAGATCTGTGCTGCTCGAGCTGCGAACTGATTCAGACGATTCAGTCCGATTCAATGAACTGATTCAACTAGTTCACTAAAAAGAATCAGGTCAAAAGAATGATTCGTTCGTGAACCGAACATCACTCCGGACCGTTTTTTCCTGAGGCTCTAGATTACAGGTAATAATGCTGTAAATAATGTTCAGTTTCTTGCACAGACTGATCGTTTCTCTTCATAAGACCCTGATATATCATCAGGAGCCACAGGTATTCATTCTGTGTTGCCTGTCGATGTGTTTTTGACTCTCAAAGTGACGGTAGCCATTGACTTGCATTTTATGATTCACAGAGAACCACGCTTTCAGCTAAAAATCTTCTTTACTGATCTACTGAAGAAAATGAAGTCATCTTGGATGGCCTGAGGATGAGTAAATTACCAGCACATTTTCATTTAAGGGTGAACTGTCCCTTTATATCACAAACACACACAGAACTTTAATGCTACTTTGTCAAGAATGTTAAAATCTCTGCTTCGTGTAACCCAAATATGAAGACAAGAGCAGACTTTTCAGAAACTCTATGACAGTATAAGATACGACAGTATGTTGATGTTCAGCTGAACTAGTTCACATTCAGGCTGTAAGAGCATCTCCATGTTCGTCAGTCGTGAGGTTTGAAGCGCGCCTCGATGGCTCGAATGTCTTCTCTCGCTCCCACTCGGCCGGCCCACGAGTCTCAGGGGACGCTGGGATGATGGGAGGCGAGCAGGACACCTGCTGAGTGGGTTTGTAACGTCACACCGCAGCCTGTCAGACACACACTCTCATCTCCAACAGTTACCGTCTGCACAAACACACACGCGTGCCAGTCTAGCAGAGGTGTTTCCAGAAACTGCAGCGTCTGCGTGACATCTGAAGACATGCGGCTGCTTCACACGAGCAAATGATCTGCAACAGAACCTGCTCAAGCTCCTTCACCATCAGAACCAGCAGCAGATTCACTGATTCCTTACAGACTCTGCTCTACAGCGCCACCTACTGATCACCACATATCAAACAGTGCTATTCTTGCTTTGAATATTTGGTCTCTTTTGATTGATTGGATCATACAGAACAAAATGATATTCCTCAAAATGAGCTCAAGCAAAACTGACAACATTATAGGGTTTTATCATTAACTAAAACTATAAAAACATCTTCTTACTTGAAACAAAATACACATTTACTGAAATAAAAATATAAAAAACTTAAACTTATATTATCGTTAGCTAGAAAAAAACTACAATATAAAAAAATTACTTCTCGAAACTAATACACATATTATTATTCATAAAAATATAATTCTTATTTGTTGTACATTTTACAAGAAAATTATTTTATTTTTTCTACTTAAAAATTCAGCATAACTTGCCATTTCCTTGTAATTATTTATGAAATTTATTAGAAATGTTCTAGTAAATGTATTTTTTTTTCAGTGTAAAAAATTTAAATGAACAAAAGCTATTTAATTTTTTTTTAAACTAATAAAAATGACAAAACACAACAAAATGACTAAAACTGTAACAAAATTTTAAGTGAAAACAGGAAATATAAAAATGAAATCAAATTCAAATTATTACCAAAATCTAATTATGAAAAAAAACTTTAATTTAATATTATTATATATATCTTTTTTTTAATGTTTTCCCCCCCCCCAATTTTTATATATCAAGCAGGACATTAATTTATGTATATTAATTTATATTAGAAATGTTCTAGTAAATGTTTTTTTTTTTCAGTGTAAAAAATTTAAATGAACAAAAGCTATTTAATTTTTTTTTTAAACTAATAAAAATGACAAAACACAACAAAATGACTAAAACTGTAACAAAATTTTAAGTGAAAACAGGAAATATAAAAATGAAATCAAATTCAAATTATTACCAAAATCTAATTATGAAAAAAAACTTTAATTTAATATTATTATATATATCTTTTTTTTAATGTTTTCCCCCCCCCCAATTTTTATATATCAAGCAGGACATTAATTTATGTATATTAATTTAACACTTTAATCAATTTAAGTATTATGTATTACAAGTATTATGTAAGTATTACGTAAATAAAAATTACAGCATGATTTTTAAATAACTTTTTTGTTAAACTACCAATGACTAAAACCTTAAACCTCAATATAAGTAATTTTAATCATTACCAGTAGTAATTATATTTGTCCCGACACCAGAACACTGTTTATTTAAACCAAAACATTACAGATTTCATAACCCTCAATAATCACCACAAACTGAATGACTAAATTCAGTTAACTTTACACATATGCATTACCTCACACAAAGCCATATATACTAATACTAATTGTTTTTATCATCTTCAAATGTAAATGATCCTGTAATCCAGCTCTAACCTGATAAATGTGAGGAATTCATTATTTCTTATTAGTATTCATTTCTGTGCAACAACGTGCATTGTGAAACATGCTATGCAAAATAAATACATAAATTAATTAAAAACGAATAATAAAATAGAGGACGTGGACATCATGAAACTCTGGAGAAAAGATGTAAATTACAGCTAAATCTGTTAAAATCATAACCCTACTTTGCTTTGATTATTTCAATCATCTTTTAGGAAACATGCATGAACGTACAGTACACAGAAAAAGAAAAGCTAAAATAAGACCTGATATTATCGGGTCTTAATATTGGCCAAATCAGACTGATGCCAATAACAAAAAGCACTAATATGAAGCACTAACAGCAGGGAGCTTCTCTCGCTCCAATCAAGAGGCTTTCACACGCAAAAGCACCGCAAACGCTTGATGACGCGCACCTGGTGCTTCATTCCCAGAATATCTTCAACTGCACATTACCAGGAAAACAAATGTGCTACTGAACTTATTGGAGAAGTTTCAGCAAAAAAAAGAGAGTAAAACACAAGAGGAAACTTTATGCTGAAGTCTGAAGATTCTGCCAAAAAGGGGGAAAATTGCACACACATCCCGTATCACAAACTTCAGCTGTCAAGAGCTGCTGAACTAAAACTAGTCACTAACCATCAAATTAGAGCAATAAAACCAGAGGAAACTGCTGCTCAACCTGCTGAGACTGTCAGTGTGTTATGTGGTTGCTAAGGTGCTCTGACTGGTTGCTAGGGTTGTGTATCAGACGTTTGATTTGAGGAATCGTTCACGACTGGAGCACAAGCACTGCACTAATGCTCAGGACTAGAGGTTTATCACTATCACTATCAGCACTAGTACTAGTGAGGAAATATATCTAAATTACGACCTATTCTCTCAATGTCAAATGCAGAAATGTTAATCCATGCGTTTATGACCTCAAGGTTAGATTATTGTAATGCTTTATTGGGTGGTTGTTCTGCACGCTTAATAAACAAACTCCAGCTGGTCCAAAATACAGCAGCTAGAGTTCTTACTAGAACCAAGAAGTATGACCATATTAGCTCGGTTCTGTCAACACTGCACTGGCTACCTATTAAACACCGTATAGATTTTAAAATCTTGCTAATTACTTATAAAACCCTGAATGGTTTAGCACCTCAGTATTTGAACGAGCTCTTGTTACATTATAGTCCTCCACGTCCACTGCGTTCTCAAAACTCTGGCCATTTGATAATACCTAGAATATCAAAATCAACTACGGGCGGAAGATCCTTTTCCTATTTAGCGCCCAAACTCTGGAATAACCTACCTAACATTGTTCGGGAGGCAGACACACTCTGTCAGTTTAAATCTAGATTAAAGACCCATCTCTTCAACCTGGCTTACACATAACACACTAATACGCTTCTAATATTCAAATCCGTTAAAGGATTTTTAGGCTGCATTAATTAGGTCAACCGCAACCGGGAACACTTCCCATAACACCCGATGTACTTGCTACATCGTTAGAAGAATGGCATCTACGCTAATATTAGTCTGTTTCTCTCTTATTCCGAGGTCACCGCTGCCACCAGATCCAGTCTGTATCCAGATCAGATGGTCACTGCAGTCACCCGGATCCAGTACATATTCAGACCAGATGGTGGATCAGCACCTAGAAAGGACCTCTACAGCCCTGAAAGACAGCGGAGACCAGGACAACTAGATGAGCCCCAGATACAGATCCCCAGTAAAGACCTTGTCTCAGACGGCCACCGGGACAAGACCACAGGAACCAGATGATTCCTCTGCACAATGTGACTTTGCTAGCCTGAAATTGAACTGCTGGTTTTGTCTGGCCAGAGGAGAACTGGCCCCCCGACTGAGCCTGGTTTCTCCCAAGGTTTTTTCTCCATTCTGTCACCGATGGAGTTTTGGTTCCTTGCCGCTGTCGCCTCTGGCTTGCTTAGTTGGGGACACTTCATTTCCAGCGATATCGTTGACTTGATTGCAAATGATTGCAAAGATACTATTTAAACTGAACTGAGCTGGATGATGACATCACTGAATTCAATGATGAACTGCCTTTAACTGAAAAATGAGTGTTTACTATTGTCATTTTGCATTATTGACACACTATTTTCCTAATTAATGCTAATGTCAGCGGAGATCAGGACAACTAGATGAGCCCCAGATACAGATCCCCTGTAATGACCTTGTCTCAGACGACCACCGGGACAAGACCACAGGAACCAGATGATTCCTCGGCACATTGTGCCTTTGCTAGCCTGAAATTGAACTGCTGGTTTTGTCTGGTCAGAGGAGCACTGGCCCCCGACTGAGCCTGGTTTCTCCCAAGTTTTTTTCTCCATTCTGTCACCGATGGAGTTTTGGTTCCTTGCCGCTGTCGCCTCTGGCTTGCTTAGTTGGGGACACTTCATTTCCAGCGATATCGTTGACTTGATTGCAAAGATACTATTTAAACTGAACTGATGATGACATCACTGAATTCAATGATGAACTGCCTTTAACTGAAAAATTAGTGTTTACTATTGTCATTTTGCATTATTGACACACTATTTTCCTAATTAATGCTGTTCAGTTGCTTTGACACAATCTGTATTGTTAAAAGCGCTATATAAATAAAGGCGACTTGACTTGACTTGAGGACTGACGAACCAGCACTAATGAACGAGGGAGAGTTACTGATGATTTACTGGATTTTGCTGGTTTTCCTACACTGATCTAATAACTGTGAGCTCAAGCTGCTGCGGAGAGTCCAGAGCTGCACTTACTGCCAGAGAGAGTGTGTGTGTGTGTGTGTGTGTGTGAGTGTGTGTGTGTGAGAGAGAGAGTGTGTGTCTGTGTGTGTCTGTGTGTGTGTGTGTGTGAGAGAGAGTGTGTGAGTGTGAGTGTGTGTGTGTGTGTGAGAGTGTGTGTCTGTGTGTGTGTGTGTGTGTCAACTGGACTGACAGCTGCAGCTCCAAACCTCAGCAGAGAACACACACACACACACACATGACAAATCTCATTAAGGTGTGAGCTCACCCAAAAAATTTAATTCTGTTCATTTATTCGCCACTTTAAAGACACTTCTAAGAAACCTTTATACTGTTTTTTGTTCTTTGTTGAGTTTGACGGCTGCTGATCTTTGTACATTTATTTTAGTCTCTGTTTGAGTGTGTGTGTGTGTGTGTGAGAGAGAGAGTGTGTGTCTGTGTGTGTGTGTGTGTGAGAGAGAGTGTGTGTCTGTGTGTGTCTGTGTGTGTGTGTGTGTGAGAGAGAGAGAGAAAGAGAGAGAGTGTGTGTGTGTGTGTGTCTGAGAGAGAGAGTGTGTGTGTGTGTGTGTCTGAGAGAGAGAGTGTGTGTGTGTGTGTGTCTGAGAGAGAGAGTGTGTGTGTGTGTGTGTCTGAGAGAGAGAGTGTGTGTGTGTGTGTGTCTGAGAGAGAGAGTGTGTGTGTGTGTGTGTCTGAGAGAGAGAGTGTGTGTGTGTGTGTGTCTGAGAGAGAGAGTGTGTGTGTGTGTGTGTGAGAGAGAGAGTGTGTGAGTGTGTGTGTGTGAGAGAGAGAGTGTGTGTCTGTGTGTGTCTGTGTGTGTGTGTGTGTGAGAGAGAGTGTGTGAGTGTGTGAGAGAGTGTGTGTGTGTGTGAGAGAGTGTGTGTGTGTGTGTGTCTGAGAGAGAGTGTGTGTGTGTATGTGTGTGCATACATTAAAATCTGCTAAGGGGTAATAACTGAATAACAGAATTAAAAAGTGATGTTTCACTATTATTTATGACAGGATCTGCATTTTCATGGGATTAAATAAAAGATTTTTGTAATGAGATGCAATAAAAACAACTTTGTGCATCAAAACCACTCCTTTCAGGCTGAAAAACTTGATTTTCAAAAGTCAACAAATTTGCTACAGCTGAACGTATTATCTTTGACAAGCCAAGCATGTCAGTCTTTGAGTAACACGGAATAAAACATCTCCAGCATGTTTTATAAATACCCAAATTAAAACACAGATTACCACTTACGCATGTTATCACGTCCGTCAAGAACTGAAAATATTGATAAAACACTCTCATGGGCATCAGTCGCTTCACTGAACACTTGCCGCTGACTAAGAAATAAATAATTATTACTTTACGATCCATCTGTTTTCAAATCCACATAATTTGAATATCACAGCATTGATGTCTGTCAAACAATAACGTGCACGATACACAGTTATATTTATGAGAAACCTCACACTACCGGATGTTTGGACTAAGTCATCGCTTTCCGAAAAGAAGGAGAAAATGATGGCCTGAGTGGCTTTAACATGCTGTCTGTCAAAGACAATAACATGCATAATACATAACACACACGCAGTGCTGGGTAGATTACTGAGTAACTGCAGACCAAATTACATGAGAAAAATTGTAGTTAGTAACCTAATCCATTACATTACACACTTTGATTACTTTTAGATGACTTCTGACCTAACTCGTTTATCATATTGATTTAAATTGCATAATTTTGTACCATACTGATATAAAAATACAAAGAGAAAGAATGTTGCATTAAAGTGCATTAAACAAAACATTACATCAACATTTCCCAAACTGGGCTTTGTGAAGAAACTGCAGGGATTTGTGAGTTTAATAATAAAAAAAAAAAGCTAATAATTACAACAATCAAAAATAAGACACTTACTAAAAAAGTAGTATTTTATTTGTTTACCTGCATGTCATGTGACCATTAACCAACCTCAGAGAACCATGAGCATGCAAATTTGTTACTTATAATTATTAACTTAAATTGAACCAATTAACCCTAGAATCTCAGGGGTTCTTCAAATAAATATATTAGGTGAAAGAGGTTCGGCTGACAAAAAAAAAAAAGTTTGGGAATCCCTGCATTACATATAAATCAGAAATAACATGCATTTTAATGCATTTGAAAGACAAAATCCTTCCAAAGACACAGTAATACATGGATAAATAACCCACTGAGTGATAATTAAAAATAAAAATGAACATCAGTAGTCGATGCCATGTTGAAATGCTGAGAAAACACCTCTTAAAAATGAAATGATTTGAAATGTGTGGTGTCTCCATTTTCTGTGTAATTAGTCACCGTACTACACTTTCTGAATGCATATAAGCAGCAGGCTATTTTGGAAAGGAAAAATTAAAAAGATGAACAACAAGAAGTAGGGAGAATCAATAAATTATGAATAATTAATTGCTACTGTGTGAATTATGTTTAATCATGTAATAAAAAAGTAACTGTAGTCTGATTAAAATGTAATGTAATCCAGATTACATGTAATCAGTTTCTACCCAGCTGTGCGCAAGCGAGTATAGATATGTGAGCCTGCAGCACAAAAGCAGTGTTAAGTCGCTGGGGTATATTTGTAGCAATAGCCAACAATACATTGTATGGGTCAAAATTATACATTTTTCTTTAATGCCAAAAATCATTAGGATATTAAGTAAAGATCATGTTCCATGAAGATATTTTGTAAACTTCCTACCGTAAATATATCAAAACTTAATTTTTGATTAGTAATATGCATTGCTAAGAACTTCATTTGAACAACTTTAAAGATGATTTTCTCAATATTTAGATTTTTTTGCACCCTCAGATTCCAGATTTTCAAATAGTTGTATCTCAGCCAAATATTGTCCTATCCTAACAAACCATACATCAATGAAAAGCTATTTATTCAGCTTTCAGCTGATGCATACATCTCAGTTTCACAAAACTGACCCTTATGACTGGTTTCGTGCTCCAGGCTCACATTTGTTCTTCACTCACTGAAATTGAATCCGAATGATCAGAGAACCGAGTGAAATACGTCACACAGCAGAATAAATGCTAATACAGTAAAAAAAAAAAAAACCTTTGCTGTGTTAGTGAACATCGTTCAGCATGTGTTGGTTTTGACGGACATTTTTAATGCACGAACTACGCATTCTGTTGCTGATTTTTCAATAATTTGACAGATGTTTCGATTAATATTTTCAGTATTAGTTCAAGTTTAACAGAAGGCTGTTTTTCGGCTGAACTATTCCATTAGTTGAGTCTCTCTCCTGCAGCAGAAGAGGAAGCTTTTCTTCTCATTGGGTAAAGCGATGGTCTTTTATCCGGTCAGATCTCTCGACAGTGACAGTGTTCATGCATTATTCTCTTACAAGCGCACAGAGGTAAAAATCTCCCATCAGCCCTGGGTTTCTCCCGGTACGTCTCACACCTCGACCCCAGGGCTGCGTCTCAGGACCGCTTCTGTTCCCACGCTTCACTCCTGTCTGTCTGTCTCTCATGTCAAGCTCAGAATGAAGATGATGAATTATGTATCGCTGCAGCTCTCAGAGAATCCTGATGCTGAAGCCCAGCTCATAAACCCATCCTGAAGTCCTTTATGAAATCAGTCTGACGCCCTGCATTCGTTAAAGCTGTTACTGCCTCACATTTAAAGATGCAACACGTTTAATGATGGAGTGACAGAGAGAGGGAACGCCTCAGGCAGCACAGATGAAACCTCAGGCGCTGAAGAACCTGAGAGCCACTGAGACATCTATCTGAAGCTGCAAAAATATTTATATAAATTGCACATCTGAATAGATAATGTCCACATATTATATATGACTATATAAGCAACTTAATTTAATTATATAAATGTAAATAATGAACAGTTTTCAAAGAAACGACTACTTTTATTAATCAAGGCTGCATTAAACTGATAAAAAAGTGACAGTAAAGACATTTATAATGTTACAAAAGATTTCTGTTTCAAATAAATGCTGTTCTTTTGAACTTTCTATTCATCTGTGAATCCTGAAAAATAAAATGCATCACGGTTTCCACAAAAATATTAATGTTTTCAACATTGATAATAATCAGAAATGTTTCTCGAGCAGCAAATCAGCATATTAGAATGATTTCTGAAGATCATGTGACACTGAAGACTGGAGTAATGATGCTGAAAATACAGCTTTGATCACAGAAATACATTACAGTTTAACAGTTATTCACATAGAAAACAGCTGTTTAAAATTGTAATAATATTTCACAATTTTTACTGTATTTTTGATTAAATAAATGCAGCCTTGGTGAGCAGAAGAGACTTCTTTTAAAAATATTTTAAAAATTACCGACCCCAAACTTGTGAACTTATAACAGGGAGTGTTTAGATTTTAAATATATGTTAAAATAAATTAAAATCATAAGTCTCAACACATCTAAGATTAATAGTTCATATATTAAAACATTTAAAATACAGTAGATAAAATATAGTTGAAAATAAATTATCTAAAATATAATTATACATCTTTAAAATGCTTTGCCGATTTTGTCTGTAAAACAGTTGTGGTAATAAAGCCCTTATTAAAGATATTTGAAGAGAGTGTGATGGATGTGTTAGTATGCAGAGAAACACGCTGGGCCCTCGTGCATGTGTGTGTGTGTGTGTGTGCATGTGTGTGTGTATATAAGTGTGCTTTAATTGAGACACGGATCAGCTTTAACCCGTGAGCGCATCTCTGCCGCCACCGCCGGCCCTCGGCAGGCCAGATTAGATGAATGACAAACGCACTTCTGTTAATCCATTTATTTAATATGCCACTCGTGTGCCGCACATCACAGCCAGACCTGATTAATCGCTCAGGAGACGTGAAGGGCGGCTCAACACACACACACACACACACACACACACACACACACACAAGTGATGTCATCATCCAGTTCAGCTCTCTTCAATAGTGTCTGTGCAATAAAGTCAACAATATTGCCAGAAATTAAGTGTCCCCAACTAAGCAAGGCAAAGGCGACAGCGGCAAGGAACCGAAACTCCATCGGTGACAGAAATGGAGAAAAAACCTTGGCAGAAACCAGGCTCAGTCGGTGAGTGAGTGTGTGCGCTCGTGCTCTTGATATAATGTGAGTGTGGCTTGATGTGTGTGTGTGTGTGTGTGTGTGTGTGTGTTTGAGTGCGGTGACCTTTGTGAGAAGGTCACGGCTGCTTCTGTACTCACATCAACGTAATTAGCATTAATGTAATCAGAGTTCTGCTCGCCGTCCAGATTCTGCAGCCGCACGCGCGAGTGATCATCTGCAAACACACACACACACACACACACACACACAGACGGACGTCAGCGTCTCATGTTGTGTGTTTCTCTCCAGTTCCTGCGTAATCTGATGGTCTCTGTGTCCAGATAACACGCGTGTGTAATCTAGAGATTCTCACAGCTCGCAACCTACTGTATATAATATTTGATATATTATCATTATAATACATATTACCAGTATATATTATATATTGTTGATTGGCGTAAATTAGAGCATTTTAGGAACTTAAAGGGGTGGTTCAGTGTTTTTTTTCTAGGCTTGATTGTGTTTATGGGGTGCAGTCTAACATGTGTTAATGCTTCGTTTAAAAAAAAAAACGCATTATTTTTCAGATAATTTACTTTTATTCCACACCGCTCTGTCCCTTCTCTAAGAAACGGGCTGATCTTTTCCTGTTTTTATGAAGCCCCGCCCTCAGAAATAGGCGAAGTGCTGTGATTGGTTAGCTAGCCCAGTGTGTTGTGATTGGCTAAACCGCCTCTAGTGCGCGTTAAAAAAGTAACATCACAATGAACCACCCCTTTAAATCAATTTAAATTAAAGAGAGTCGCAGATAGATATGAAAATGATTAACACATTTATAACAGAACTGATTTTGGAGCAAGAAATCTTGACTAACTTTATAACCAGAGCCTAAAAATAACATTTTGGCAGTGAACTGAGAAAATATACCATACATTTTTTTTTTCTGGACATGAAACTGGCTGTGCATTATTTAATTACAAAACAGACAGAACAAATTGGAAACACATCTAACATTTATTTAGGTATTTATTTATTTAAG
>NW_015627249.1:79558-81258 GCF_001515625.1 Sinocyclocheilus rhinocerous
AAAAATGAATTAATTTTATTTTAACCATGATTTATTTTGTACATGTGTTTTGAACTGTACATTCTTGAACAAAAATGTAAAAATAAAAAGGTAATCTAAAAAAGATATATAATTTCAAATTGCAACGTCATCTTGTTTTAATTTAATTTAATTTAATTTAATTTAATTTAATTTTTTTGTGATTCCAGAAGTTTCAAGAACTGATTTCAAATGATTTAAAACAAAACAAGCTTTAAATATAAGCTAAAACAATAAAAAATCAAGACATTTCATATTTTAATCCCCTCAACGATTGCACTCTATTTTTCCTTGAAGAAACAGGATTCTTGGAAAACCTGGATATATGAGGAAAAGTCATGGAAATGAAGAAAATCTTAAACTGAATATAATATTTTTTAACAAATATACATTTTCCAAGTTATGCCACATGCTAAAGTATTTTATTGGATAGAAATTGTAAGTAAAAATATTTGAAAAAATCCTGATCCCTGATCCAGTAAATCATGAATGACTGGAAAGTTTTGCCGACTGACTGGTTAAAAACAGCAGGAGCCCTGAAGAACATTCAGCTCTTAAAACTCCTGGAATAGAAACTAAAAATGTCTTGAAAGCAAAACTTTCTCTTGAGATCTTGTTTTGGATGATTCGAGTCTCGGGGTCAAAAGGCCGATTCAGATGTTCAATAGCCGTCAGTAATCGGCACTCTTTGAGTGTTTTCAGAGAAATGAAGGTGATTTTAACAAAATGAAAGATGAAGGGCCTCAGAATCTCTCTGAATGTGTGAAGGTGGATGAGCAGATGAACACACACACACACACACACACACATACATTCTCTCTCTCACACACACTCTCACTCTCACACACACACCTCCTTCAGTCGAGTGACTCTCATCATGCTGGACGCGAGTCACACGACCCGGAGAAACACACACACACACAGTTTAGCAAGTGTTTGGCAGACACCAGCCATGTTCGGATATGTCTGTCAAACGCTTTCACACAAGTCACAGTCTACATCATCATCATCATCAGCGTCTCTCAGTTACAAAATAACCAAATGAAGTGTGATCTTACCTCATTGATCTGCTTTCATTATATGAACCCTGGAGACTTCACAAAGGCCAGGTGTGTTTCCGTCACTGTGTGCCTGACATCTTCATCTATAATACAGCAGACAGAACCTCACTGAGCATGAAGGACAGGAGACGAGAGGAGGTGATGGGAGAACCAGGGGAGAGGAGAGAGGAGGCGTGATAGGAGTGAATGAGGAGGATGATGATGATGATGAAGATCAGTGCTTCTCAACCTCTTTGGCCCAGTCCAACACAATACATGAAAACTCCCTCATATACGCTAATATATCACCTCCAGTGTTTCTTCTGTAATTATGACGTTTTATTTTATTTTAATTTATTTTTTACTATGATTTTGTGATTGAGGGGAAAACAAAGTAAAAAATAAATAATGTTTCAAATTACACCTTTATCAGGTGTTTTTAAAGCATTTTAATAAAGTTAGATTATTTTAATAAAATTATTTAAGTTTATATTTAATTTAATATTATATTTTATTTTACTGTATTGAATTTTATACTTTATTTTATTGTTTTGTATTTAATTTTATTTTAACTATGTTTTATTTTGTGATTCCAGAACTGAACATTCTTAAAGAAAAATTGTTACTGAGGGGGCAAAAAAA
>NW_015627249.1:81988-89699 GCF_001515625.1 Sinocyclocheilus rhinocerous
TATATATATATATATATATTACTTAGGAGGCCTCGTCGCCTGGTTGAGAAGCACTGACCTAGTGTCAATCATGCTGCATTACTGCAGGTGTGTGTGTGTGTGTGCAGGTGTGTAATCATATTTTGGGGACAAATCTGCACCTAGAGGTGAGCTAAATTGAGTATGTCCTGAACTGTAAAAAATGGTAGAAAAATAAGATATGTAAAAATGCAGAAATATTTGTGTAAGGATTTGGTTACAGTATAGCAGAAGTCTATGGAATGTCCCCATTCAGAAAATATGCAGTAAATGTGTGTGTGTGTGTGTGTGTGTGGCAATACCAACACTAACAAACTGACTTAACAAAACAAAGAGAAACACGCTCATCATCACCATCATCATCATGATGAATGATATCAACAGGAATGAGCGGCAGTGAGGATGACAGGATCGATGAGCTCTTACCTCGTACTCCTCTTTGAAGCCGTAGCCCTCGGCGCATTTCATCTGCGTGATGTGCTGCAGCAGGTCGGCCACACGGATGGCGGGATGCAGCTGGCCCGTCTGGTACGGCACGTCCACGGCCTCGCGCTTGCACAGCGAGTGTGTGTGTGACGAGTGTGTGTGCGTGTGCGACTGCACCAGGCTGCTGGTGTCGCTGG
Organism: Sinocyclocheilus rhinocerous; assembly: GCF_001515625.1. Taxonomy (NCBI): domain Eukaryota; kingdom Metazoa; phylum Chordata; class Actinopteri; order Cypriniformes; family Cyprinidae; genus Sinocyclocheilus; species Sinocyclocheilus rhinocerous. Next base: position 82,630 of record NW_015627249.1, read on the forward strand.
TCAGGGTTTGAGTCTCGTCTGCAACACAGGACAGAAAACACACGCGATGACGTCGCGGCAGTGAAACACGTCACGCTTGCAATCACACTTACGCTTGCTTTTACAGTGACTTCAGTCACATGACCTCGCAAACGGGCCCTAACAAATTGAAATGAGCTGAAATGTAGTCTTAAATTGAAAGAATACTTCACTAAAAATAAAAATGCGTCATTATTTATTCACACTCACATCATTCCAAACCTGCATGCTGTGATATCAATATGCGAAATAATGTTAATAATATAAATAAATTATAATATATTAAATATATATTATAATACAAATTTTTGATATAATAAATATAAGTATATACATTTAAGTAATAAAAAATCATTTATTCTGTGAAAAAAAAAAAAAAAAAAAAAAAAAAAAAAGGGAACGATTCAAACAGTGTAAATATGGGTCTTTAAACTGGATGTAGCTGGCTTAAGCTGGTCTTCCAATCTGGCCGGCTAAAACGTGGTCAAAACTCCTCTAAAACCAGCCTGTTAAACCAGCTAAGACCAGCCAACCAGCTTAGAATGGTTTTAGCAATTTTTTCAGCAGGGATATGGTGCTCTATGTAAGAGAGAGACTGAAATTTAAGCAGTTATTCAGTGAAAATACAGAAACATAACAGAAAAGTAACACCTTACAGGTTTGGAACAACATAAGAGCAAGCAAATAAAGACAAAAAGTAAATTTTTGGATAAACTTCTCTGTTTGAACAAGTAAGGCAAGACACTACAGGTGAAAAGGATAGAAATTTAAGTAATAAATATCACCATAGCAGTTTTTTTATAAGTATTATTGAGATACTAGTATAGTTTTTGCTAATATTTTGAATTATACTTCATTTTTATATTTTCTGCTTTCATGTTAACTTTAAAGGTTTTGTAATTTTGTAGTGCTTTCACATTTTTGTTAGTTTCTGTATATAGCTTTTTGTTAGTTAGTTTTTATTTTATTATATAATTGTTTTTAATATGTATTAATTTGCATACATTTCCAGAACATAAATCTGAATATTGGATAAAGCCAGGATCAAAATTCTCATTTGATTTTATTGAGATATTAGAGTTAAAGGTTTTTACTGAGGTGATTTTGGAATTCTCTTTTTATCACTCCATAAATCAGAAAATACTGTCAACAGACAGAAAAATAATTCATTTTCGCCATGTTTTTAGGACTAAAATGTTATACAAATCAGTGTGAATTATATATAAACAAACCCCTCAGTAAAACACTTCAGAATATAGATAGGAATAAAACTCTAAATTTTGGTGTATGTAAGTGTTACTGAAGTGGAGATAAAACCTCACCACCTTTAAAGATATGCATATTTACCATGTTTTTAGGAGTACAACGTTATATAAATCAGAGTGAATGATATATAAACAAACCCCTCAGTAAATACCTTCAGCATATAGATAGGAATAAAACCCTAAGTTTTGGTGTATGTAAGTGTTACTGAAGTGGAGATAAAACCTCACCGCCTTTAAAGATATGCATTTTTACCATGTTTTTAGGAGTAAAATGTTGTATAAATCAGTGTGAATAATATATAAACAAACCCCTCAGTAAATACCTTCAGAATATAGGTATGAATAAAACCCTAAGTTTTGGTATGTGTAAGTGCTGCTGCAGAGGAGAAACAAACTCATTGCCTTCAAAAATGTGCATTTTTACCATGTTTTTAAGAGTAAAATGTTGTATAAATAAGTGTGAATGATATATGAACAAACCCCTCAGTAAAAACCTTCAGAATATAGATAGGAATAAAACTGTAAGTTTTGGTGCATGTAAGTGTTACTAAAGTGGATATAAATTTTTTTAAAGATATGTATTGTAACTGAAATCTACAGACGCAAATAGATAAAGTGCAATAATATAAACACTTGTGTGTTTTGACCAGTGCAATGTTTCTCCTGTAGTGTCTTTGCCTTAATTGCCTGTATTTTTCCAGTTAATCAATCAGTGTAAAAGAAAGCGCTTGATTGGTTTCCCATTCATTGGCGATGGATGATCATGACACGACGTTGCAGGAAGGGTGGATGAGTGGATGTGGAGGGAGGGATCGATTGACTGCCCCGCTCGTTCATTCCTTCGTGAAATATCACGTGATATAACTTCAAAGAAACACGGCTAGAATCGGCCTGTGTGCCTGTTTCGCCCTGATCTGAGATCTGCCATGAGGCGTGGGTGCTGTCAATCAACAGCAAAGCATGAGCGGATAATCGGACGTGTGATGACGGATGTTCAGAGCCACACGGGCCAAAGCACAACAAGCCAAAGCAAAGAGAGCAGAAACACGATGCAGACGCACACGGGAGGAGGATGATGATGAGGATGATGATGAAGATGCGGTGGACGAGTGATGCTGTAACACGCCAATGGAGGGAGGAGGACGTGACTCTAGTGAAACACACAACCTCTGTCACGCTGATGAACTTACCATTAATGGGGACTTTTTAAGCAGATACATTAGAGGTTAAACGAGAGAAGAGAGAGACAGAGAGAGAAGAGAGAGAGAGAGAGAGGAGACAGGGTATAAGCAACAATTACACCAAAGAGAACTAGCAGAGCTCTGAGCAGTCGCAGGGCGATCAGGGATCCGGGTGTTATGGGACTCAAATCACAATGAAGGAGAAAAATGAGTTTCAAAACAAAAGAAGAAATGCAAATAAAACTGATGAACATTGCAGTTGCTTCATGGAGATCTACAGAGCAGCTGCCTCGATCGAGTGTGCTGAGGAGGTCAAAGGTCACACGGAGGCCAATCAGACTCGTCATTTGTCAAATTACATGACCTCACCCTCAAAAATGATCAACAAAAATACGGCTTTAATGGGGATAAACATGATCTGTGCTGAACTCGATGTGTTTTGTGCATTGAACTACTGGCTTCGAGACAATAAATGCATTTCATTAGAATTTAAAATTAAGATCATTAAAAATATAACCAAAATAACTAACTACATAAATGAATATTATTATTATTTTTATAAATTGTAAAAATAGAAATCTAATAAATGTATTAAATTATAAATTATAATTAAAAATAAAATTATAATAAAATACAATACAGAATAAAATAAAACAATATGAAAAATGAATAAAAACAATAATAAAATCATTAATAGCTAAATAATTAAAAATATAAAAACAGAAATATATTAAATTAATTAAACTATAAATGAAAATGACGATAAACAAACAAACAAACAAATAGAAATACAATAAATGCATTAAATTATAAATTACAATGAAATCAAATAAATGAAACATTTCAAAATAATGAATAAAAATGATACAAAAATAGAAATATAATAAATGCATTAAATTATTAATTACAATTTAAATAATAATACATAATTAGTTATAAATTAAAATTTTAATAATTATAATAAACATAATAATAATAATAATAATAAAATAGAAAAATGGAAATATGTATTAAATGATCAATTAAAATGATTACAAATATAATAAAATTAAACATAAAAATAAACAAAAATGAATAAATAAAATAATAAATAGCAAAAATGTTAAATATAGAAAAACAAATATAATAAATGCATTAAATTATAAACAAACAAACAAATGGCAGTGCTTGATTTGAAGACTTTTGGACAATAAAGACTTGATGTCCAGTGTAAAATCTACATCGTTAGGCGCAAGCGGTTGAGAAGTGTTGAAGCAGCTGATTGTGCTTCTGCTCGTGTTGAACATCAGCATCATCTTCACTGCTCCATAAACCCTGGTGTGCCGGAGGTGAAGCTTTGCTGTTTTTCCCCCGTTTTATTGTGTAATGTAAACCTGTTCCCGCTCGAGCGATCATTTACACGTGCCGTTAGCCGAGAGTCATTCATATTTAATACGCCGCTCTGAGCTCTTATTTTTCATCACATTATGTTTCAATTAAATTCTCAGGGCCGACTCTGGGGTACGGAGCGCTTTAGATAAATAGGGTGTAGAGGTGCCGCGAAAATGAGACAAAACCTGCTTTATTATTCCATTTTATCATAGAATAAACCAATAAACAGCTGCAAAATAAGAAAAATAAAAACAAGTAGGTCAGAAAGAGTTGCTAAAGGCAGAAGAAACATTAGAGAGAATAGCAGAGAAGCAAAGAAACACTGGAGTGGATGTAGAGAACGAGCCGTCCTTCTCCAAAAACTACAAAAAACATCCCGAGGGGAAAGTCGACACCGGCAGAGCCGTCTCCACATTTACACAGTAAAGCATTCGCTCATGAACTGCATCAGTCGACCTGAAGAACCACAGAGCGATGCATTTATGTTTGCATTCATGCATTCGCCAGGCGCTTTTATTGCATTTATCATTTTATCAGGTCTTCAGTTCTAATGCAACAGCATCATCATCAGGCATAGTTTAATATACCCTAAAACTTTTAAACTTGCACTCCTCACTGCTTTCATAAAAATAAAATAAAATTAAAAAAATTATGATTTCTTGATTATACATTTTTATTTATTATTAAACAATATTTATTATTAATTAATTAATTAATTAATTATTTGACTTGATTAATACATAGATTTATTATTATTATTATTATTATTAAATTAAAAATATAAAATAAATATATTAATAGTAATTAACATAATACATTAATTTAATACATATTTTAATAAAGTAATAAATACATTTTTAATTATGTTTAAAATATAATTTATTTTAAAAGAATATAAACTAATTGAAATAATAATATTAAGAAGAATAAATTGAATTAATTAAATAATAATTTAAATTGAATTAATTAAAATTTGATAACTGATTATTACATAATTAAATTAAATGTATTACTTTATAAATTTTTATTTATCAATAAATTATTATTATGAATGTAACTAATAATATAGTAGTAGTAGTAATAATAATACACTTAATTTGATTTCATCTTCTAGTATGGTTTGTTTAATCCATTTTTGGATGCTTTTTTAGAGTTCTTCTGACTGAATTGAGGGGATTGATTTATTAACATCACCGCTCAAGTGTGTTGAATGTGCAGCTACAGCATCATCCATCCACTCCTCCACATCCAGTCCACATGTCTGTCCATGCAAATGAGATGTCAGACAGGAAGTGACATCACACGCACGAGGCGCGATGCGGATGGGATGGCGTGAAGGCGGAAGCCAAAGGAAGAGAAGCGACAGACAGACAGACAGACAGACGAGTGAGCTGATGAGAAGCTATAAACCAAGCCAAATCAAACCAACATGATGAGGAGACACACAGACGCGGCTCACCTAAGATCGCAGTGGGAACGAAGGGGTCTGGAGGAGAAGCACAGAAACACAAACCATCAGTCCGTCTGAATGAACAGCTTTCTAGCAGATCTCAAAGCTTGACTGTCCAGCACAAGATATGTCCTGCAGTGTTTCTGCTATAATCTTGATCAAATTACTTGTTTTTATAAACAAACAGAAAAATCATTTCTTGATTTTAAGCATTGTTTAGCATTTTAATTAAGTAAAATGTATTATTGTTAATTATTTTATTATTATAATATTATATAATTACAAACATATTTTATATTTGTGATTAATAATAATAATAATAATAATAATAACAATAATAATAGAGTCATAAAAAAACATCCCATTCAAATTCTTCATCTTTCTGCAGATCAACTAGGTAATGCTAGCAAATATTAACTAACTACCAGAGTTAATCTGGAATGCATTTGTGCTGTTGTCATTTTACAATTAAACAATTAGATTTGTTTTTAATCAAATATTTTGATTTGAATAAAATGTACAACGTTAGGGTTACATTTACCGGAGATGCAAAATGTTTACCGGTGGGGTCAGAAAAATAAACTTAATTCAAAGAGAAAACATGTTTATTTTTCTGACCCCACCGGCAGACGTTTGTTCACGTTTTAATCATAAACTCGTTTTATTTTGAGCAAATTCTGAGAAAACAAGACGGAAACTCTGAGGAGGAGTGTGAGCTGTGTGGTTTGTGTTGAGTGAGCTCAGAGGTGTTTCTGCCGCATGCACACGCGTGTGGAGTGTGTGTTACCTGGGTAATACGTGTTTGGGATGCTACTGCTCAGCGTGTTCGTCTTCACCGTCACAGAACACGGAGAAGATCCGGCTTCACACAGAAAAACACCAGAACAACACACATTACTAGAGCTGAAACTATAACCATCACTAACCTTTCTGTCAACTGAAATAAAGGTGAAAACAAACAACAACAAAAAATCAATAAATATTTTAAATATTATTAGTGCTGGGCAACGATTAATAGCGATTAATCCAAAATAAAAGTTTTTGTTTACATAATATATGTGTGTGTACTGTGCATATTTATTATACACACATATGCATGTATACATTAAGAAAAATACATTATGTTTATATATTAAATACATAAATTATATGAATATAAATATACACATGTAAATATTTTCAAAATATATACTGTATGTGTGTGTATTTATATATATATACACATCATAAATATACACAGTACACACTCATATATTATGTAAACAAAAACTTTTATTTTGGATGCGATTAATCGTTTGACAGCACTAAATATTATTAATAAATAAGTAAACTAAATAAAAATTGAAAACATTGCCTTGAAATAATTAAGTTGAAGCACTAAAATGACTAAATAGAAATGAATAAAAATTAAAACTAATAAACTAAAACTAAAATAAATTAAGTATATAAAAATAAGTATAAAAGCACTTAACCAAATTACTAAAACTGAAAATATGAAATAAAAGCCAATTAAAAATATTATTAAATGTTTTATATAAATAATACTAGTTTAAATAATGCTAAAATAACACTGGCACACAGCTCCATGTGTTGTCCAGCTGTCATGACATTCATGCCACAATGAAAAACATACTAATGCTCTTAAATATTAAACGGGTTTAATTCTGCACATATTTCTTTGTATCCTGGGATAGATGCGCAGCTGTCAGCAGCACCTGCTTCTGCTGTATGTGAGTGTGAGTGTGTGTGTGTGTGTGTGTGTGTGTGTGTGTGTGTGTGTGTGTG
>NW_015627249.1:91264-106970 GCF_001515625.1 Sinocyclocheilus rhinocerous
TAGTGTGTGTGTGTGTGTGTGTGTGTGTTTGTGTTTCACTCACAGCGTCCGTTGAGGTTGTGTGTGTCCATGAATGAAAGCGCTTCATCACAGTTGGTTCCCTGCTCCGTGTAGCTCTTGTCCATTGAGTTCACCATCACCGTCATCTCCTGTCTCGTGCTGTTCAGCGTCTCCTTGCGCTTCTTCGCCAGCTTTCTGCAAATCACAAAATCAAAGATAAAAGTAACAGCATTAGTGATGTGATACACAAAACGTAACACACGACCTGTATGCAGTATGAACACTATGTGGGAATTTAGGACACTGGTTCCCACAATGCAATGTATTTTTTTCATTTAGTTTTATTTTAAAGTTTTAGTAATTTTCTTGTGTTTTTGGCATTTTTATTAGCTTTTTTTAATGTCTATTTTATGCATTTTTATTTCAGTTTTAGTTATTTTAGTATCACTGAGATTTTATTTATCTTGTGAATTAGTTTTTATTTTTATATTTTCCATTTTCATTTTAATATTTCAGTCAAAGTTTTAGTAATTTTGTTGTGTGATTTTGTCATTTTTATGCTTTTTTTATTTTATTTCATTTCTTGTTTATTTTAGTACATCAAGTTAAACTAACTGAAAATGAGATGTTGCATTGGGAACTACCTGAAATAATGGCTTTTTTTGTATTTTATTTTATTTCAGTAAATGTTCATTTTAAGTAACAAATGTATTTTAATATATCAAAATAAATGATCATATTTTTAGTTTTAGTTTCAGTTTCAGTTAAATATAATAACCCTGTTTAGTACCAAATGAATGAGAAATGTTGCTTTGGCAACAAGCTTAAGTAAAATATATTTTTATATTTTGCATTTTATTAAATTTTTTTCAGTTAACATTTATTTTAAGTAACTTTTTTTAACGTTTTAATTTTAGTTAACTATAATAACTCTGGTTTGGCTCCATAATATTTGACACTGAATTAAAATGAATAATTTCTAGATGTAACTCACTGAATTAAAGTGGCTATTATATAACAATGTACAGTTTGAAAAGTTTATAGTTTCATCCTGCATTCATGTATTTAAAACTGTGCAAGTATTTCGTTCTGAACACAGAATGCCTTTAACGCTGTAAATGAGGAACAGGGCGAGAGGTTAGTTCAACAAATGTATTTTAGTGAGCAAAGAGCAGTCCTGAAGAAAAACTCAAGGTGGCCAGCCATTAAACTAATCAAAAGAGGCTCATTTTAATGAGCAGGGCCTGATTAAGATGCCGGAGTCACCCACCTAATTAAACCGTGATATAATTCTAATCAATGCCCCACCAAGAGCCTCGAGGAGCGCCGGCTCTCCGTGATTACAGCCGCACACGCGTGTTCTCCAACACGCATCTCAACACCAGAGCAGATGTTAGAGAATAATGGAGTTCTGCTTTAATTCAGTTAACCTGCCTTCATCTGCTAACGATCCACAAATGCAAATGAGACCAAAGTACTCAGCCAATCCGTGGGAGGGAAATTAGCGTGTGGTTCCTCGCCTGAGGCTCGACTTCCCAAAGCGGATCCGCAGGTAATTTCCAATGAGATCTTGGAAACGGAGCCAAACCACAAAGTAAGCAGATGCACCAAGTTTCTACAAACTACAAACTCCATTAAAGCTTGAACATCAGCAGAAGTCATGAGTGATGAGCAGAGCGAACGGGTTACACCGCCATGAGATTAGCCTCGCTAAACAACACGCCATATTCCAACAGGACAAAGTTCAGCTCCTTCGCAGGAACATCTGAGGGAAAACTCAATCTCCACTCAGCAGACAGATTTAGATTCCACTCCCACACTAAACAGTTTACACTCAGAAATCACTGGTAAATTTCACAAATCGTTACAAAGAATCGATGTTAGAAGTGATGTAGAAAGACAGAAACAGCACAGTCTAAAGAATGCTGGGTTGAGCCTGTTGGGTCATTATGTTGGGCAGTTTTTTTCCAGGGTTACAGAGAAGAGTTGAATTAAAATGTTTCTCCTAAATGTTACGCTTTTTATTTCTAAAACGCTTGTTAAATGAGTTTAAATGTAAGCTGGGGTTTGCGGGGCCCAAGTGCAGGTTGTACCTGAGGGCCTTGTTTGAAATCGTGCAAATTGCACAAATGAATAAACAGAACAAAAATACAAATTAAACAACGATTTGATTTTTTTAGGTTTGTAGGTGCAATGTAGGTTCAGGTACAATAATCAAATGTAAAATAGCATGGCATAGTCTTCACTGTATGAATTAAATATAGATTAATTCTGAAGTAATTCAGTCAAGAGCAGTGAGTGATTTTCTCTCTTCTATTTTCTCTTGGATTATCATTAAGGACAGAGACAGCAGCTGGTAAATTAGGCGCTGTCACTTTAAGACACAATGCATGGATCCCATATAATGACACACATCTGATGTTCACGTAAGACGTAACCGACAGTTCCCCTTCAGGAACTCGAGCTGCGTCGAACGCTTTGGGAACGCCTTCAGCGAGACTATGCTCTGAATCGTGTGTGTAATCAGAACAATGGATGGGCGCGACGTCACGGACGGGGTGACGTGTGACCAGGAAGCTATAAAAGCACGTGAGGTGGAGACAGCGGCAGCTTCTGTCATTCAGCGAAGCACTCTGTGTGTGTATGTCCTATTTACCGTTGTCTGTCACTTTTGCAAACGATAAAGCAATGCCAAAGTCTAAGCACAAGACAAATAAAGGGGATGATAAAGGCAAACAGCAGTTTAGGTTGTGTGTTCCTCCCTGCCCTCGCTACATCACGGGCGGGGATACACACAGCCTTTGTGTTGTTTGTCGGGGAGCGAAGCACGCCGAGTCAACTCTCGAGGGAGCTGACTGCCCGCATTGTGAGCGCCTCTCCATGCGGACGCTTCGCTCCCGGAGGGCTCTCTTTGAGGAGGGAGCCCTCGCCAGCGCTCCCCGCAGCTCTGGTCCCACGTCTGCCGAGGCAGCGCGGCGATTGCGGTCGTGGGGTTCGCAGCTGGATCTGGTGGAGGGAATGGAGACGGGCGAGTCCTTTTCTTCTCCCTCTGCCACCGGATTCAGCGCCACCTCGCAGGGTTCGGAAGCACGCTCCGACGGAGCGGTTTCTTCCCCCATGGGAGAAGGCTCGGTGCTCAGACTGTCGTCCTCCTCCGAGGGCGATGGCGAGGGCGCCGCAGTACCCCCTCAGTCTGCACAGTATGAGGAGCTCGTGGAGGTGATAACTCGCGCCGCGGCCAAATTAAATATCGAATGGTCCGCCGAGAAGCAGGCAAACTCCGTTAAAAGCAAATTAGATGAACGTTTTTTACAGTCTAAACCGCTCCCTCCACGCCGGGGCTTGCCGTTTTTTCCCAATCTCCACACTGAGGTGTCGAGATCGTGGTGGAAACCATACTCGGCCCGCCTCTTTAGTCCGTCTCTGGTTGATTATTCTAACGTCACAGGATTAAATGAGTGCGGTTATAGGGTGATGCCCCGGATTGAACGGACGCTCGCGAGCTATCTGTCTCCCGGTGTGGCGTCGTCCCTTAAAGCCCCGGCACTGCCCACCAAGCCGCTTCGTACCACTTCAGCGCTGGTGGGCAAAGGATACACGGAAGCAGGTCAGGCTGGTGCATGCCTTCACACGATGGCTGTTCTTCAGGCGTACCAAGCAGACCTGCTTAAAGAGTTAGATCTGTTTTTTAGATTTGTCTCTCCACGCCACGAAAGAGACCGCCAAAGCTATCGGGCGGTCGATGGCAGCCTTGGTGGCCGCAGAGAGGCATTTGTGGTTGACCCTGTCCGACATCGAAGAGAAGGACAGGGTCTTCCTGCTTAACGCCCCGCTTGCGCCTTCTGGCCTGTTCAGCGACGCCGTCAATTCCGACGTCGACAGGTTTCAGGAGGCTCAGCGGCGGCGTTTCAGCGGTTCCTCCATCGCCGCTCTCTAGCTCAGCCGTGTGCTCGCTCCTCACACAGAGAGGCGCAGAAAGTGAGTGTCGCGACTCACACGCCCCCACGCGAATGGGGATCGCGAAGGGAGCTACGCTCACGGTCGAAGGCTTCGAAGCCGAAGGCCGATCTGAGGACCGTCCTTCTGGCTAAGAAGTCTTCGACAAAGAAGCCCTGATGTTTGTGTCCCAGGGCTTCTTTCAGGACTGTAGAAAGAGGTTACAGAATTCAGTTTGGTTCTCCTCTGCCTCGTTTCAACGGGATCGTTTCCACGGTGGTGGGTCCCGAGCAGGCTCCGGTGTTAGAACAAGAAGTAAATACTCTGCTGAGGAAGGAGGCCATCGAGGTGGTCCCTCCTCTCGAAAGAGAATCCGGGTTCTACAGCCGGTACTTCATTGTACCGAAGAAGGATGGGGGGTTGCGTCCGATTTTAGATCTGCGTCAGTTGAATCACTCAGTCATGCGACTAAAGTTCAAGATGCTCACTATCAAACAGGACGTGTCTCAGATCAGGTCCGAGGACTGGTTTGTAACGATAGATCTAAAAGATGCATATTTCCATGTCTCCATCCTTCCTCAACACAGGAAGTTCCTGAGGTTTGCTTTCGAGGGCGAAGCTTACCAATATCGGGTTCTTCTGTTCGGCCTTGCACTCTCACCCTGCACATTCACGAAGTGTGTGGATGCTGCTCTGGCTCCACTGCGACTCCAAGGCATCTGCATACTAAATTATATCAACGATTGGTTGATTCTGGCTCAATCAGAGCAGACGGTGGTTCGACATCGAGATGTCGTTCTCGCCCATATGAAAGAGTTGGGGTTAAGACTAAACGCAAAGAAAAGTGTGCTTTCTCCATTACAGAGGACCACTTATCTAGGCGTGGTGTGGGATTCGACCACGATGCAGCTTTTTGGCCTGTTGTACATGAGACCCCTACAGTGGTGGCTCAAGACCAAGGGGTTTTCCCCGAGGGGAAATCCGCTTCGCATGATCAAGGTCACGCGGCGATGCTTTCGTGCCTTAGACATGTGGAAGAAACCTTCGTTCTTGTCACAGGGCCCGGTGCTGGGAGTTCCTTGTCGTCGCGTAAAGTTAACGACAGATGCGTCCCTCACCAGTTGGGGTGCGGTCATGAGTGGCCACCCTGCCCGCGGTCTGTGGAGCGGTCGCCATCTCACTTGGCACATCAACTGCCTGGAGCACTGACACTAACATGTGTTGGTGCGCACCGACAACACATCGGTGGTCTCTTATATAAACCACCAGGGAGGTCTGCGTTAGCGCCCCTTGAACAAGCTGGTGCACCAGATCCTTGTGTAGGCCCAAGGGAAGCTCCTTTCTCTAAGAGCCGTTTACATCCCTGGGCATCTCAATATGGGAGCAGACGTCCTGTCGAGGCAGGGGCCGAGGCCCGGGGAATGGATGCTTCACCCCGAGGTGGTGAAGCAGATATGGAGAGTTTTTGGCCAGGCTCAGGTGGACCTCTTTGCGACTCAGGAGACATCGCAATGTCCCCTCTGGTTCTCTCTGACTCATCCAGCTCCAATGGGGCTGGATGCCATGGTACAGACTTGGCCGAGGCTTTGTCTGTACGCTTTTCCCCCGATCGTTCTGCTCCCGGGAGTTCTGGAGAGAGTGCGCCGGGACGGGGTCCGTCTGCTACTAGTAGCCCCGTTCTGGCCGGGTCGAGTATGGTTCTCGGACCTGATTTCTCTCCTCGACGGCACTCCATGGGATGCCCTGAAGTGGAAACTCTTCACTTCCTGGTGTGGAGATCGCCAGCAGCCAGCTTGACCCAGTTAACTACCCGGTCGGTTCAGTGCTGGAGTCCTTGCAGTCTCGATTCTCCGCAGGGTTGACCCACTCCACCCTGAAGGTGTACGTGGTGGCCATAGCTGCTTGCCACGCCCCTCTCGGTGGTCAGTCTGTGGGAAGACACACCATGGTTACACATTTCCTCCGCAGTGTGCTGAGATGAGGCCCCCAGTACGCTCTCGTGTCTCCCCGTGGGACCTGGCTGTGGTCCTGGAGGCTCTCTGTAAACCTCCTTTTGAACCTTTAGAGGAGGTTTCGGATCGAGTTCTGACACTAAAGACTGTCTTCCTATTAGCCATCTCATCGCTGAAGAGAGTCGGAGATTTGGAGGCCCTGTCAGTGACCCCCTCCTTCCTAGACGTTGCGCCCGGCTTGGCCAAAGCTTTTCTGTACCCCAGGCCGGGGTATGTCCCTAAAGTGCCCTCCTCAGTACCACGGCCTGTCATACTTCAGGCTTTCTGTCCTCCCCCCTTTAGGGAGCCTGACCAGCAGAAGCTAAATTGCATGTGTCCACACATATGTCTACAGAGTTGCCATGTGGAGGAAGTCTGACCAATTATTTGTTTGTTATGGTCCTTCCAAGAGGGGTCTGCCTGCCACTAAGCAGACCCTCAGTAGGTGGATTGTTGATGCCATTACTATTTCATATGAGTCCTCTGGCCTTCCCTCACCCTTAGGGGTCAAGGCTCACTCCACCCGAAATGTGGCGGCCTCTAAGGCCTTCCTGTCGGGTGTGGCTATGCAGGATATATGTAACGCTGCGGGCTGGTCCACGCCGCTCACATTCAACAGGTTCTACAACCTCGACATTCGTACCGCTCCTGGTTCCTCCGTCCACTTGCCGTAGTTGTGCTGTAGTCATACACACTACGCATGGACTTGAAAGTCTGGCGGTGTGGGCATCTCGTTCTCAAAGCGCTCGACACAGCTCGAGTTCCTGAAGGGGAACATCTCAAGGCTACGTATGTAACCCTAGTTACAGGGAAGTCGTGGCCTAATGGTTAGAGAGTCGGACTCGTAACCCAAAGGTTGCGGGTTCGAGTCTCGTACCGGCAGGGATTGTAGGTGGGGGGAGTGAATGTGCAGCGCTCTCTCCCACCTTCAATACCACGACTGAGGTGCCCTTGAGCAAGGCACCGAACCCCCAACTGCTCACCGGGTGCCGCAGCATAAATGGCTGCCCACTGCTCCGGGTGTGTGTTCATGGTGTGTGTGTGTTCACTGCTGTGTGTGTGCACTTTGGATGGGATAAATGCAGAGCGCTAATTCCGAGTATGGGTCACCATACTAGGCCACATGTCACGTCACTTTTTAGTTCCCCGAGGGAACGAGATGCTGCGTCTCCTGCAATACTTCTGGCACCCCTGGGAGCGCTTCCCTCATTCTCCAGAAGCTGCCGCTGTCTCCACCTCACGTGCTTTTATAGCTTCCTGGTCACACGTCACCCCGTCCGTGACATCGCGCCCATCCATTGGTCTGATTACACACACGATTCAGAGCATAGTCTCGCTGAAGGCGTTCCCAAAGCGTTCGACGCAGGAACTAGGGTTACATACGTAACCTTGAGACGTTTTCTGAGGATACTCGCCAAGACGGCTATTCCAACATAATTTCGTATGCATTTGTCCATTCAAGTGCAAGAAGACGCGAAACTCAATTCAGTGTTAACGGGCTGTGAAACGCGCACAGAATGCTGAATTCGTCTCTTTTGAGACGAATTCTGTGTGTTTTTCTGCTTGCATTTTTAAATTGGCGAGGTGTATTTGCTTGTTCAAGCACATGAAGATGTGAAAGAGAGCTAAAGTCGGTGTTTGTCTGAGACTACAGTCAGTTCAGTTATTTCATGTCTTCTTGTGCTTGAATGCTTTAAAATCTCTTGAATGTTTAAATTGGCAAAAACACATGCAAACAATAAGCTTTCGTGACGACGCACTTCTGTCCTTCATGCTGGCCTCGGGCAGTCGGATGAAATCGCCTCTAAAATCATCACCACCTTTCTCCCCACTGGTCCTGGTGTGTAATATTGTAAACTGTATTCATCCAAATAAATTCAATTTGTCTTATATTTTTGTCCATGGGTGTTCTTGCTTATTAATAAACGTTCACCTTTTGATTATTACTGTAATTCTGTGAGTGATTTCTAATTTCCAACCCATTTTAAGTCAGCAATACAGTCACCTTTAAACAATAGTTGAGTAAAATAAAACAACCCAGCATGTTGGGTGAAACGTTTAATGCCACCAACTGGGTCAAAATAACCCAGCATGTGTATATTTAACCAGCGCTGGGTTGTCAAATAACCCAAAAATGATTTTTTTTAACCCAGCATAATTTTTTACAGTGTATATGAACTTCAGCTTTATATTTTAAGGTCTTACAAGTGTAAAGTTAAATTATTTTTCTATTTCAAACACACACAAACAAACACACACACATCACTGTGTGTGCACATGTGTGTGTTTGTGTGTCTTAATTGACTGCGTCCAGCAGAGGAAAGATCCTTCAAAGTGTGACGCACACCGCAGATGAAACTGTACGGCATGCTGGGAATTGTGTTCTCACACACGAGCGCGGCTGTTGTAGGCGTTTAACACGAGCGTCCCGCAACACACGCGTCTTCATTAGAGCCGCTCGGATACGGGGAACAGTGGGGAATTGTGGGATGCGTGCTGCGCCGCTGGTCTGGGATCAGTACATGAGCGAGAGCCAGCAGAGACTAAAGACACACAACACGACACTAAACTATAATTAAACCAGAGACAATATAGAATCAGAACACACCAAATAATCACACACTTTAATACAGCAATTCCACAAAGATTAAGACTAGACTAGAGATTTAAAGGAGTTTAACCTCAGCATGAATCTATTAACTCATAACCGTTAGAATTAACTAACAGCTGTTCATATTAACATTAACTAATAATCCATGTGACCCTAACAGAACTAAAACATAAAACCACAGAAAAAAAAACCTCACTTAAAATAAGCATGAACTGAAATCAAATAAATGAAACTATTTTAAGTTTTTTTTTTTTTAACATTTTTATTTATTACACATTTTATTTATTATTATTTTTATTTTATGTATTATTTTATTTTAGCCTGTTGCTAAGGAAACACTTTAGTTAATGCACATTTTAATGTACTAAAATAACAAAAACTGAAACTAAAACAATAATAATAAAAATAACTATATAGACATTTAAAAAACAAACAAATCAAATAAAAAACACAACAAAATTACTAAAACGAATTAAAATTAAAATTAAATGAAAGTATAAAAATAAAAACTAATTCAAATATTTCGCATGTTTTAATAATTGATAGTTAATGAAAAGCTAATAATTAATAAAATCATTAAAATTTAAAATTAAAATACAAAATTAAAAAATTTAATTATTAAAATAATATAATAAATAACCGATACTTGACAATACTTGATTTGTTTATCTGCATGCCATGTGACCATTAACTGACATCAGAGAACCATGAACATGTGAATTTGTTGACAAATTATTGAAATTAAAATGTATTTAAGCTTAAAAAAAATTCCTGACTGAATCAGCTCAGTTCTTGAAAGAATCATTTAGAGTGATTCAGAGTGAATCATGAATCAGATGAGCTCTCTCTCTCTCTCTCTCTCGCTCTCTCTCTCTCTCTCTCTCTATTATATAAACGATTATATAATACATAAACAAAACAAGAAAAGATCTATTAGAAGATCTAATAAAGATCTATATACTTAAAATAATTAAGTAAATAAATACATGTGTACTTTTTTTTTCTTTCCACAAACAAAAAAACCCCCAAGAAAAATATTAAAGACATTGTTTAAAATAAAAAAAATAAAAAAATTGCACAACAGTACAGTACATGTAAGAAATGCTCTAGCTTCAGTTTTGTCCACTGGCTGACAGTCTTAGTTTGTGACAGGCTGATACATATCTTGCTGCTGTGGGGATCTAATTGTATTTTTGATCATGTAGAAGACTCTCGGTGCCTTTGCTTTCAGTTCATTTATTTATTGTTCGTCATTTATCTATGGCGCCAGCCTCAGCACCGCATGCAGAGCGCCGTCGTCCGAAGATGGCCCTCGAGCTGAATTCGCCGCCTTTGTGAGGTCTGCTATAGAATTTGTGTTAACATTTTTAATAAAAAGTTTTTGGATAAAATAATTGATACTCCTTGGCGTGAGATGCTTAATTTAAATGAGTATGAGAACACACAATTAATCAAATTTGAAATAAAATTTAAATGAAAATATATTACAAAAATATTTAATAAATAAAATAAAATAGGAATAGATTAAATAAAAACCTTTAAAAAATGATAATGTCCTGGCAGTAACTCAAATAAAGTTGAAGTTGAAGTACTAAAATTACTAAAACTAAAACTGAAATAAAAAATAAATTCAAGATAAAAAAAAAAACTAATAAAAATGAATGAAATGAAAATGGAAACTCGAGGTTACAATCAATCTCACAAATGAGCTAAAACTATTTCTTTCCCGTAGCGCGGGAAACACTGTAAGAGTATTTTCAATTGGTTCCAGTACTTTTCTAATAAATGCATCTGGTCTGAACAAAACCCAATTGTTGATTCCCACTCATATAAATAATCAAACAGCTCAGCATGACAAACAAACAAACAAACAAACAAACAAAAACCAGCACAGATCAAGCATCCAGGAAAACATCAGGATATGAGGCTGATGGACTTCATTCGACTTCATGCAGCGAGCACCAGCCATGCAGGAAAACTTGAGTGTGATGACTGCGATTAATAATGATGATGATGATTTATGAGATGAAGGGTAATTCCAGGTGTTTAAGGAAAAGCGTGCTTCCCTTCCCTGAGCTGGGCAACAGAAAGACAAGGAGAAGTTTCCTTGGGAAAGTACAAAATCACATGGACTGTAAATGAATCCTCAGTAATCAAACCAAGGCTCTGATTGGAGGAGCTACAGCATTCACAGACAAGCATTGGACAGCAGATGATGGAGAATCACATCAAAACTTCAAGACGGCGTTAGCAATATCCAGCTCATGATCATAACAATTACAGATAACACTTTCTGATTGAAATGCACAGCCGAATGTTAACTCTCGTGCCCTCGAGGCGCCGGAGCCAATCGTAACCGGCGCGTCATGCAGGTCGAGCATAGCATGGCACTAACAGTGTACAAAGGTGTTTTACTCACAGGTAGTAAGTGTAGGACTGATAGGTTCTCCTGCCCAGTGAGGTGGTGGAGGGGTTTAAGCAGTGGAGGGGGATGAAGATGGAAGGAAAGAAAAAGTAAAAAATATTAATGTTCCGAAACGATAGAAAATGAACAGAAGCAGACATGGTGGCATTCGTGAGAGAGAGAGAGAGAAAGAGAGATGCACGGCGGTCACTGTGCAAACGCTGACCACATGACCAACCAGAGGGTCACATGACTTATATACATTCATATATGTGTTTGTGTTCGTCTGGGTGAATTAACAACTACTGCTCACAAGTCTGGAATCAGTTTAAGGTTTCTGAAAGAGTGTCAAGGCTGCGTTTATTTGATCAAAAATGCAGTAAAAATTGTGAATCATTATTAGAATCTAAAAAAGCTGTTTCTATGTGAATCTCTGTTAAACTGTAATTTATTTCTGTGATGCGCAGCTGTATTTTCAGCATCATTACTGCAGTCTTCAGTGTCACATGATCTTCAGAAATCATTCTAATATGCTGATTTGCTGCTCAAGAAACATTTCTGATTATTATCAATGTACTTTGGACTGGTAGTGTATAACACAGCTGTATCTGCTCTGCATTAATAAGTCTTTATGAGGACGATGTCGTGTGTGAAAGGTCAGTCAGAGCACAGATACATCACTGTACATTAGCAATAAAACCAACATTAATTCCCCTTCCTCAATGCATCTCCTCATTGTTCAGGATGTAATTAGAGGACTATAAAAACATTTGCGCTCTAAATGACCAGATGCAGCGTCCAGAGCGTGCTCTCGGCCTTAAATGAGGAATTAGCATGTTCTCCTCACATTCTAATCTAATTCAGCAAATTAAACCAAATAGATGCGAGAGATTCAATCGCGCTCGTTCATCTGATTAAAGCATATTGAACGGGATTCAATTAAAATGTCTGTGGAGTGATCAGCGCTCATCTCTCCGTGAGGGAAATCTGGTGAATCCGGTGTTTGGGATTATTGGACACGCGTGTGTGAAATAAAGCCGTCTCTTCATGCAAACGACTCTAGAGCAGCGCTTCTCAACCTCTTTCACTCCTTAAAAAATACAAATAAACCCCAAAATGATGTTAGAATGTTTTAATAGCATTTCAATGTATATTATGTTAATATAACTGCATTTAAATAATGCAAAGTTTTCCCCAGGGTTGAGAACCACTGCTTTATTCACATTCATACACACAGAAACCGTGCAAACGACCACATATCAGATGCTCCACAACAACATCACGAGTATTTCTATCATTTGTGCCAGTAGGAATTACACATTTCCAAATATTCCTTGCAAATATTGCATCTTTTAGTTTGGAACTAAAAGTAAAACTTTAAAAATAAATTTCGTTATTTAAAAATAGGGCTGCAACTAATAATCATTTTGATAATTGATTAATCTGTCAATTATATCTTTGATTAATCGGACACAAATCCAAATATTATTAACTATTAAAATGTAATAATTTTAATAAAAACTATTAATTTTACTCCAATATTAAAAATGTTGTCTCTGTTTTTCTTCACAGCACACAGAAGTGATTAATTGATAATCAAATTTGTTGTAGATTATTTTTTATTATCAATTATAACCGATTTTATTGATTAATTGTTGCAGCCCTAATTTAAAATTAACATTAACTGAAATAAAATAAAAAAAACTTAAACTTATTTTATTTCAGCTAGTTTCCAAGGCAACTGTTCTAATTGTAATTAGTTTAACTTGATGTACTAAAATAACTAAAACTAAAACTTAAATAAAAATTAACAAAAACTGTATGGACTATTTTTAAAAAACGCCAAAACAATTGCTACAATTTTAACAAAAAAATAAAATTATTTCAAAATTAATTCAAAATATTAATAAAACCTATCATACTATCTGAATTATATTAAAATAACACTCCGTAGATTCAGGTGTAACTTAAAGAACAAGTACCAAAATTAAAAGATTTGTAAAGTCAATGTTTCTCAAAAAAATTAAAACATTGGTTGTTGTCAAATCAAAATTGTGAACGTTTATAGGGATTTTAGTGTTAAATATTTTGTATTTATGTATTGATTTTTTTTTAAAATCTGCCCTGGGATTACAGATCAAAATTAGTCACCCCGACACATTTTATATTGATTTCATATATTACTAATGTGTATTTTCCCTGATTAAATAAATAAATGGAAATAGAATTACAAGAAAGCAGCAATAATAAACCTGCAATTATAGCTGAGTTGATGACAACAGACAAAACTGTGTGCGCTCACATTCACCACAGATGTTTAGATAGACGTGTGTGAGTTGCACTGTCTATAAACTGTATATAGTTCAAATTCATGACTGTAAATGACTATTATATTTACTGTAGTGGCTCTAAAGCTTTCTGGATTGGGCTGTTTTATATTCAGCAGGGCAGAAGGCTAATCTGGAGCAAGTGTGCGAGCTGGATATTTGCCGAAACTGACTCCGGATGACCCTTGATCTGCGGGCAGCTAATGTAAACTAGGCTCCAGCTAACGACGCACTTTCATCAGTCACACAATCACAGATCTACTGAGATTCCCTCGTCTTTTTGAGATGCAGGGTCATCGGGAGAACGGCTCTTTATCAGGCTATTATACAGCATTTTAACCAGGCTTATCAACATAATTAGATTAATAATTCAGTGTTGCATAGACAATGCGGATGAAAGGTCAGACGGAAATCGGAAGGAACATCTATTATTAATATCTGCGGTTAAACTCCAGACAAAAACACAAAGTCCTGATCTGACTGCGGATGAGACAAAAGTTTGGACACATCTGCTCATTTCTAATTAATATTAATGTCCAGGTTAGAATAATAGTCACAGCACACTGAAATAGCAGAGTTTCTTCCTGTTGGATTTCTAGGGAATTCATGCATTGAAAACACAAAATTTGAATTAGTTTTGGATAAAAGCATCAGCATCAGTATGAACGGAATCTAACACTAATGTATATGCAGATCAAAACATATGAAACTACATATGAAACACTGCATTCCAAAAATGAATGGCATAATTCATTATTAATTATTTGCATCAATTTGATTTTATTTAAAAATCATATTTTTTAAAATGCATTTATTTATGCATAAATCTTTTCATTGTGAAAACAATATTTATTCATTTTTAAAAAAAAGTAAAAACATGGTTTTTGCATGGAAATTGTTCAAATATGACTAGCTGTGGAACAAGCAATATTGAATCGGTTCAAATGTATGAGATTGAATGATATCATCAATTATTTTATGTTAAATATATAAACCTAGTTATTGTGTATTTAAAACACATTCAGATTATTAGCATTATTACAGAAACTTGCCCTCTTTCAATAATGTATGACTGACAAATATCAACAAGCATCAGATTAAGTTTATAAATAAAAGTGTTTGTTAAAACTGTGTAATCTGAATGAATAGAAAATTTAAATGCAGTTCAAAACTTAAATTTAGGCCTAAATACCGTATGTTTTGAGTATAATTTCACACATTTAAGCAGAGGTCTTTAGATGAAAAGTTCTTAACATAAACTGAGTCACATGTGTCCAAACTTTGGTTAGCGGCGGTGCTTTCCGATGTGTGTTGTCATCCTTAAATGTGGTAAAAATGGTGTAACCGATCATCTTCACTGTGTGTGTGTGTGTGTGTATGTGTGTGTGTGTGTTGAGGTTCTTACCGTTTCTTCATGAGCAGCACCACGCCGAGGAAGATGATGACGAAGAGCAGTATTCCTGCGATGACGCCGGCGATCTTCACCGTGTGGTCGGTCTGTTTCTCCGGCTCCACCGCGTTGGGTTTGTGTGTCGCCGCGCCTGAGATCAACCAAAGGTCATACAGAAGATGGTTTGAGGCAAGACACTACACTTCATGCACTGCTCAATTCAGAGATTTTGATCTATTTCACTTCATAACATGTCTTCATGCAGACGAGTTTGAAAGAGAACAATGAAAATACACATCAAGTGTTTATTCTATTGCACTTTATCTATTTGCGGTTGTAGATTTCAGTTACAATATATATCTTTAAAAAACATTTCTCCACTTTAGTAACACTTACACCAAAACTTAGAGTTTTATTCCTCTCTATATTCTGAAGGTTTTTACTGAGGGGTTTGTTCATATCTCATTCACAATGATTTATACAACATTTTACTCCTAAAAACATGGTGAAAATGTATTTGTTTTCTGTCTGTTGGCAGTATTTTCTGATTTATGGAGTGATAAAAAGATACTACCACAACCAAATTAACAATTATTCTGACTCTCGCACATTTTTCAAAACCTTCTCTTCTCTTCTCTGTCCTCCCCCCTCCTCCTCCTTCATCAACTCTTACAGCTGACGACTTTGCAGTATTCTTCATAAATAAAACAAGAACAATCAGCGGCCAATTCTCCACACCACGAACTGACAAACACATCATAACAACAAATACACACTCTCTCTTCTCCTCCTCTCCACTCTCGGAGGCAGACGTTTCCAAACTTATCCTTTACAATCATCCTACTACCTGTCCGCTTGATCCTATCCCCACTCACCTCCTTCAGGCCATTTCTGCTTCAGTTATACCTGCGCTCACTCACATTATCAACACCTCTCTTCACTCTGGTACATTTCCCACAGCATTTAATCAGGCTCGATAACCCCACCGCTTAAGAAACCCTCCCTAAATCCAGCACTTTTAGAAAACTACAGACCGGTATCCCTTCT
>NW_015627249.1:107130-109699 GCF_001515625.1 Sinocyclocheilus rhinocerous
CCTCATGAAGATGGGCATCTCAGGAACCACACTCCTGTGGTTCAAGTCTTACCTCTCAGGTAGGTCCTTCAGGGTGTCTTGGAGGGGTGAGGTTTCTAAGTAACAACTTCTTGCTACTGGGGTTCCTCAAGGCTCAGTGCTTGGACCGCTTCTCTTCTCCATCTATATGTCATCATTAGGATCTGTTATTCAGAAGCATGGCTTTTCTTGTCACTGCTATGCTGATGACACTCAACTCTTCTCATTCCATCCGACGGTAGCTGTTTGCATTGCAGCCTGTCTGACAGACATCTCTGGCTGGATGAAGGACCATCACCTTCAACTCAACCTTGCGAAGACAGAACTGCTCGTGGTCTCAGCCAACCCAGCACTTCATCACAACTACTCAATACAGATAGGTTCGTCAACCATATCTCCTTCCAGGACAGCCAAGAAACTTGGAGTTGTGATTGATGATCAGTTAAGCTTCACAGACCATATTACTACAACAGCCCGGTCCTGCAGGTTTGCCTTACACAACATTAGGAAGATTAGACCCTTCCTATCAGAGCAGGCCACACAACTCCTTGTCCAAGCTCTTGTTCTCTCCAGACTGGACTATTGTAATGCTCTCTTGGCGGGTCTTCTGGCATGTACTATCAAGCCTCTGCAACTTATCCAGAATGCAGCAGCCAGAGTGGTCTTCAACGTGCCGAAGAAAGCTCACATCACACCTCTCTTCATCAGTTTGCACTGGCTGCCAATAGCAGCTCGCATCAAATTCAAGGTACTGATGTTCGCCTACAAGACAACCACTGGATCTTCACCAATATACCTAAACTCGCTTGTTCAGACTTATGCGCCCTCCAGAGGCTTGCGTTCTACAAGTGAACAATGCCTCGTGGTGCCATCCCAAAGAGGCACAAAATCACTCTCATTGACCTTTTCCTGGACTGTTCCCAGCTGCTGGAACAATATGCCTCTCTCAGTGTGAGCAGCTGAGTCTTTAGCCATTTTCAAAAAACGTCTAAAGACACATCTTTTTCGTCAGCACCTGACCAACTAATACTAGCACTTATTGTATCTATTCTATTCAATTTTTTTTTCTAATTTATTTAAAAATAAGCCTTGCTATGTGTACTGTGCTAGACTAACTAGTCACATCACTTGTATACTGTTGCTCTCTTGTTGGTCTGATTGCTTCTATTGTTCTTCTCGTTTGTAAGTCGCTTTGTATAAAAGCATTTGCTAAATGATTAAATGTAAATGTAAAAAGAGAAATCCAAAATCACCCCAGTAAAAACGTTTAACTCTAATATGTCACCAAAATCAAATGAGAATTTTGAACCTGGCTTTATCCAACGTTCAGATTTATGTTCTGGAAATTAGATTAGATGATACCTCATTTCATATTTAAACATAACATTTCATTGTTGTCTATCGTTTTGAGCTCATCAATATGCTTGTGTACAACTGAAAGTGTGCACTGATCAAATAAAATAAAGCAGCAGATATAGATATTAAAAATGTACAGAATACTGATGACATCATTTCCTGCTCAGGGATGGGACCGGAATCCTTAACTTCCTGTTTCAGTAGGAAACATACAGGAAATAATTTGTGTTTCTCATTTAATTCATTTCAGGTTCCATGTTTTTCTCTCTTTGTTGGTCAGGAAATGTGTTTGTCACTGCAGCTGAATCAGAAGAACCACATTCATCCGCTGATTTAATCAAACCATGGGTCTATTTCAACCTTGAATATAAAGCGCAATGCAATAAATGCAGCTCATGTGCATCAGTCTGATAATGACAGAGATAGTTTGCGATGACAAATGAAAGAGACCTGCTTGTGTTTAAAGAAACATATTTGTCTGAGATACTTTATGGGCTTAAAAACACCTAAATTCACGTTTAGCTTCATACGTTTGAAAAACTCATACAATGAGTGCAAATTACTTTCTTGTTTTGACATATTTCTTACTAAAAGAGGACGTTGGGTTAATGGAGGGTCGTTCAGTTATTATCATTAACTAAACCCATAAAAAACATTGAAATAAAATGAAAATTAACTGAAATAAAATATAAAAAACTTGTTTTATTTCAGCTAGTTACCAAGACAACATTTAGCATTTTGGTTTAACTTAAAGCACTAAAATAACTAAAACTAATATACAAATGAATAAAAATTATATAGACATATACAAAAATAATAAAATGATTAAATCATGCAACAACAAAAAAAAAAAACTAAAACTTTAAATAAAATTAAAATGAAGATAGTACTTAAAAACGTCAACAACACTAAAATAACACTGAACACTGTACAAGTTGATGTAATCAGCGCTTTATCTCTGCAAAGATTATGTTAGAGACAGATTCTTCAGTTCATCCACACACACATGCAGTGAGTGAGTGAGTTTCTGACCTGTTAGCTGGTTGTCTCCAGCGGCCGGAGCGATGCGAACGTAAGGAGTGGTGAGCTGCGTAACCAAGATAGCAGCTGCAAGAACAAGATCCACACACATGCAGAAAGACAGGGATAGAACCAGTGTGTGTGTGTGTGTGTGTGTGTGTGTGTGTGTGTGTGT
>NW_015627249.1:110119-116442 GCF_001515625.1 Sinocyclocheilus rhinocerous
TGTGTGTGTGTGAGAGAGAGAGAGAGAGAGAGAGAGAGACAGTAGAAACAAACAGGAGAAAGAAGAAAACGAGCAGTTACTGAAAACCTGCACAAGACACACACAAAAGCAGAACCATGCAGAGCTTCGTCTTCACACACGCTCATTTATAATCCCAGGTCGTCATGTCTCTCGTTGCTCTTACTTTAACCTGAGTTAGTAATTAACCCCAGGTTAATGTGCTTATTTGCATATTTACAAGGTTAATAACATTGACTGGACAAGAGCAGCGTGTGAACCGTTTTAGAAACCGAATCAGGCTACAACACTAACAGCGTCTGTTTGGTTTGTCAAATATCTGTCACTGCTTCGTCATGCTGATTACATGCACATGTGTCAAATTAATTACATTTTCAATGTCTGCTTGCATAAATTAGAATACCTACCTTTGGTAGCGACACGGACGCAGTCGATTTTGGTCTCCTGAAAAACAAAAATACATACAAAACTCTTGAATGATTCAATCGAACAAATAATAATTTACTTTGGCCAACATGTGCTGTTTTTAAATGTGCTACAGAAATAAACACGATTGACTGATTGATTAATTGATTGATACACTGTGATATTCTTCAACATCCTCTGTGATCGGGACTTTTGAGATTAACCGTGTTAAAATCCAGAATAATGACAAATTATTTTGAATTTTAAATTATATTCTTAATGGTGCTTATATGATTTTATATGCTTAGTTGTGTAAATATGCACTTTCCCATGACTGTACATTGTCTGTGTTATGCTTCACTAGTGTAAAACCTTTTGGAGCTCTGGAAAGGTTCTATATAAATTAAACATAATAATAAAAATAATAAACATTTATTATAATATTATATATTATATATACTGTTTTTGTTATTATGATCATTACTGTTATTATTAATAATAATAATTATATTGCATTTATTATAATGAATAAATGATATGAATCTACTGTATCTACAGTAATTGCGTGTCGAGCGCATCAGTCGTCTGTGACGTTCACTGATGAATTTCCAGTGGCTCCAGTGTTTTCTACAGGAGTAAGTAATGTTTTACTCTTGTCAGCAGAATGAAAACAGTCCAGTAACTGGTTCTGCTGCTGCATGACTCCAGTGATGTATATGCTGGTATATTTTCTATGCCTGCTAAGCAGCTGCGGCATTAAAACTGCATTTCAGCTGAATGCTGTATGTGAGCGTTCAGAACGAGCACCTGGAGCTCGACTCGCTTGAGCGCCTGTAATCAAACTAACGTCTGACATCAGTCTTCAGCTGCACGAACACCAACAACAAAGCACCTTGTTCTGCTTTATTACTGCTGTTCTTTTTAATATGCCGACTGCTGTGCTCTCCTGTTCCGTCAGTTTATCAAAGCCAGCATATTGTTATTGAACATAAACAGCGTTTCAAAAGACTGAAACTCCTGCTAGAGCTTTCAAACTACATCTGTTAAAATTACCACAATCCTTTAGGTCTTTCTAAACAGCCCAGCAACACATTAGTAACCACTTAGAACACCTTGGCAATGCCCTAGCAACACCCTAGCAACCACCAGAACCTCTGCATCAGTCTAGCAATGGCCTGGCGACTGCGTAGTATCCATTCAGAACAACCTAGCAACCACCAAAACTGGTAGCATCCATTCAGAACAACCTAGCAACACCCTAGCAACCACCAAAACCTGTGCAACAGTCTAGCAATGGCCTGGCGACTGTGTAGCATCCATTCAGAACAACCTAGCAACACCCTAGCAACCACCAGAACCTGTGCAACAGTCTAGCAATGACCTGGCGACTGCATAGTATCCATTCAGAACAACCTAGCAACACCCTAGGAACCACCAAAACCGGTAGTATCCATTCAGAACAACCTAGTAACACCCTAGCAACCACCAAAACCTGTAGTATCCATTCAGAACAACATAGCAACACGCTAGCAACCACCAGAACCTGTGCAACAGTCTAGCAATGGCCTGGTGACTGTGTAGTATCCATTCAGAACAACCTAGCAACACCCTAGCAACCACCAAAACCTGTAGTACCCACTAAGAACAACCTAGCAACACCCTAACAACCACCAGAACCTGTGCAACAGTCTAGCAATAGCCTGGCGACTGTGTAGCATCCATCCAGAACAACCTAGTAACACCCTAGCAACCCCCAGAACCTGTGCAACAGTCTAGCAATAGCCTGGCGACTGTGTAGCATCCATCCAGAACAACCTAGTACCACCTTAGCAACCACCAAAACCTGTAGTATCCATTCAGAGCAACCTAGCAACACCCTAGCAGCCACCAGAACCTGTGCAACAGTCTAGCAATAGCCTGGCGACTGTGTAGCATCCATCCAGAACAACCTAGTACCACCTTAGCAACCACCAAAACCTGTAGTATCCATTCAGAGCAACCTAGCAACACCCTAGCAGCCACCAGAACCTGTGCAACAGTCTAGCAATAGCCTGGCGACTGTGTAGCATCCATCCAGAACAACCTAGTACCACCTTAGCAACCACCAAAACCTGTAGTATCCATTCAGAGCAACCTAGCAACACCCTAGCAGCCACCAGAACCTGTGCAACAGTCTAGCAATAGCCTGGCGACTGTGTAGCATCCATCCAGAACAACCTAGTACCACCTTAGCAACCACCAAAACCTGTAGTATCCATTCAGAGCAACCTAGCAACACCCTAGCAGCCACCAGAACCTGTGCAACAGTCTAGCAATAGCCTGGCGACTGTGTAGCATCCATCCAGAACAACCTAGTACCACCTTAGCAACCACCAAAACCTGTAGTATCCATTCAGAGCAACCTAGCAACACCCTAGCAGCCACCAGAACCTGTGCAACAGTCTAGCAATAGCCTGGACACTGTGTAGCATCCATCCAGAACAACCTAGTAACACCATAGCAACCACCAAAACCTGTGCAACAGTCTAACAATGGCCTGGCGACTGTGTAGCATCCATTCAGAACAACCTAGCAACCACCAAAACCTGTGCAACAGCGTAACAATGCCCTAGCAACTGCCTAGAAACCTTAACATCCTTGAAACGTCTCAGAAATCACACAGAAAACCTGCAAAAAAACTTCTTAATTAAATGTAATCTTTTTAGACTTGAAAATATCTAAAACTGCATGAAAAAATCAAAAGACAAATTTACTTGAGAAGCAAAACTGCATAAGATATTAAGACTTGTTTTCTTTAATATAAGTGTACTTTGCCTCACCGCACTGGCAGATTTGTTCACTTGTTTTAAGTATTAAAAAAAGAGAAAAAATGCACTCAAATTAAAAAAAAAAAAAAGAAAAAAAAAACATTCTCTGAAAACTAGACTTAATATCTTATGCAGTCAATGGATGTTGTTATAAGGAATTTCAGATACTGGAAAATTAGACACAAACACTCATTAAGAAGAGGATTTGTTTTATTTTTTTTGCTGTATAGCAACTGTCACATCCACCCTGAACATCTCAGCATCATTCATGTTTCCCAGCAGGACTTGAAAAGCTTTAGTTTTATCACAGCTAGTGTTTTTCTAATCTTCAGCTTGTCTTACACTGCACAGTGGCATTTAAACACACACTTCCACATCCACCCATCCATTAGAGCCTAAGAACGACCTTTGACCTGCTGAACGAGACTCACGACAACATAAACAAACATTCGTCCCGCTATTACAAAGAAAAGCAAACACTAATGTGCATTTAGCAGCACATCCAGCGTCCTGACGGCACTGAAAGGCCTGATTTAATGAATTACAGCTCTTGAATAGACAGATCCGAGGGCCGTCTCAGTAAGTGCCCGTCTGCATCCATCAGGAGGCTAAAACACAGATCCTCAGTCAATTAGGACATCAATTACAGCCGCCGGCTCTTCCACGGCCTTTTACAGCAGCTCGACTGTCAATCCGAACAGCGTGTTTTCTTTAAAAGCACGGTGAGAGAGAGCGAGATGCATTAAGTCAAAGCGAGTTAATTCACGCATGACACTCTAAAGCCTCGAGAAACGTCGCTGTGATACTCAAAGTGTTTTCCGAGCGGCACCTGTTCCCTGACGGCCTCTTCCGTGTGTTTTTGAGGACGTGGGTCGAGCTCGAGGTGTCCGGAGGGACTCTCTTCACCTCCGCTCTCTTTCTTACCCACAATTACCTTCCTCATCGACTCGGGCCGCCGCGCTTCTGTGGAGAGCCACTCGTCGAGAGCCGCGTGTCAGTATCCGCCTGTTAACTGCAGCGTTTGTCTCTCCCACAGCGTCCGAAATTATCATTCAACACTGCAAAAATGACTTTACTACTTAGGATTCGGTCTTGTTTTCCAGTACATTCTTAAATCAGCATGCAATTACTTAAGAAGCAAAATGACTTAAGATAACGTTGTTTTCTGAAAAAAAGCATCAAAAGTTATGCTTTAAACAAGAGCAAATATCTGCCAATGTGATCAGAAAATCAGCTTGATTCAAAGGGAAAACAATTGTATTTTTCTGACTCCATCTGCAAATATTTTCCTGTTTGAAGCATAAACTCACCTAATGTTGATCAATTTCTCAGAAAGCAACACTTAATATCATTAAGTCATTTTGCTTCTCCAGTAAATGTATCTTGATTTAAGGATGTTTAGATATTTGTGCTGGAAATGCAAGCACCAAATGCAAGTAAAAACTGGCTTTGGCACGTAAATAAATACAGCTGTCTGGTAAAGCAATGCAACATCACAACATCACATATCTGTTTTAGCTCTTACAGTAGCTACATTTACATGCACCCAAATAATCCATAACTGTATTGAAAATCCTTCATGTAAACACATCAGTCGATATGACTGAGCTCGATCCGAATGCAATTTCAAGACCTCAAAAAACACTTGAATATGATCATCTCAATGGATTCAAACATTGCATATGTTCACCACAGCCCTTTCATAATATGTCCTCTGTTTACATACATTTTACTTTGTACAAACTAGTCCGTGAATGAGAATATTCACTAAATATAATTCCAAAAGAATCACTTGTTGTATTCTTCATTTGTAAGTCGCTTTGAATAAAAGCATCTGCTAAATTAATAAAATGTAAATATTTGCTTAAAAATAAAAAGTTCTTGTGTCATATTTGTCAGCTTCAGATATATAATCGAGGCAAAAACGTTAATTATTGCAATGGTTTTCACCGGACCTGAAAAATGTAGGGTTCATATAAACCAGTGTTATTTTAGTGTCCTTGAGATACTGTTATCATTTTATTAATATAATCTCTTTTGTAAGTCGCTTTGGATGAATGCATAAATGTAAATGTAATATTTTGAATCAGTTATTATTTTTATATTTTCTGTTTTATTTTAATTTTAATTAAAGCTAGGTAATTTTGTTGTTTTTGTCATTTTAGTAGTTGTTTATATATATATAATTTTTATATTTTTTTAATTTAACTTGTTTTGGTTATTTTTAGTAAATAAAGATAAACTAAAATGAAAGGAGAAATTTTACCTTGGCAACCAACTGAAGTTTAAAATATATAAAAGCAATAAGCCCCAAGAAGCCGTGGTTTACAGTGAATTTATAACAGCTAACACGACGCGAAGCGGAGTGCCTAAAGAGCAAATAAAGTGTAATGATATTAATAAAAACAGTATTCTTCCACCAAACAATGTAGTTCCTCAGAAACAGTTGTGGTTGCAACAAAGTGGTTGCCGAGCAACAGACAAACGTAAAACATTGAAATAATATTATTTCACAAATTTTACAGTATTTTTGATCAAATAAATGCAGCCTTGGTGAGCAAAAGAGACTTCTTTCAAAAACATTTAAAATATAAAATAAAATTGACCCCAAATGTTTGAACAGTACTTTATATTTGCATGACATTATTTTCATAACAATTTTGAGTTATTCTCATTAAATTCTCATTCAGTTCTCATTACTATAATACATAATTTTTTTTTATACTGTTTTAGAGAACAAATACTGGATTTTTGTTAAAAAGAAAAATGCTCCTAAAAATATTATTAGAAATAATAAGTAATGTAAAAAGAATTAAACTAAATGTAACATGTAAAATTAAAATAATAATAATTTAATAAGATAAACACTCTTATTTTTTTCATTATTTTATAATTTTTTATTTATTTACTTTTATTTATTTATTTGATTTTGAAGATGCTTGAGTGTTACTTAAATTCAAAAAATCTATATTATAATGTGTATTAACTTAATTACAATTAAAAAATGAAATCATATATAATTGTGTTTTTACTTTTTTTTTTTTCATTTTATTTAATTATTTTAGTTATATGTATTTATTTTTAATTTAATGA
>NW_015627249.1:117160-123665 GCF_001515625.1 Sinocyclocheilus rhinocerous
TAATAATATTATTTCACAAATTTTACAGTATTTTTGATCAAATAAATGCAGCCTTGGTGAGCAAAAGAGACTTCTTTCAAAAACATTTAAAATATAAAATAAAATTGACCCCAAATGTTTGAACAGTACTTTATATTTGCATGACATTATTTTCATAACAATTTTGAGTTATTCTCATTAAATTCTCATTCAGTTCTCATTACTATAATACATAATTTTTTTTATACTGTTTTAGAGAACAAATACTGGATTTTTGTTAAAAAGAAAAATGCTCCTAAAAATATTATTAGAAATAATAAGTAATGTAAAAAGAATTAAACTAAATGTAACATGTAAAATTAAAATAATAATAATTTAATAAGATAAACACTCTTATTTTTTTCATTATTTTATAATTTTTTATTTATTTACTTTTATTTATTTATTTGATTTTGAAGATGCTTGAGTGTTACTTAAATTCAAAAAATCTATATTATAATGTGTATTAACTTAATTACAATTAAAAAATAAAATCATATATAATTGTGTTTTTACTTTTTTTTTCTTCATTTTATTTATTTATTTAGTTATATGTATTTATTTATTTTTAATTTAATGAAAATAATGTCACAGAATTGTTTTGGATTTTGAGGTGAAATATGATATGAAAATGTATTGAGAGCTACCTAAACAAAAAGGTACAGTATAATTTGTCTAGAGTTTAGTTTGATAAAACATGCTTCAGTTCCAGATCTGACAGACTGAGGATGAGTGTGAGGAAGGTTATTGATCTATAACCATATTTATCACTCGTTCATCTCAGAGCTTCTCTCTCAGTATCCTCCACCAGCGGAGGAAAACAGCGGAATAAATGAGCTCAAAGACGCTCGTGTTTGCTGTTTAATCATGTATGGATGTAAAGGGCAAACATCAGAAATTCCCTGTGTCAGTTTTCGGGAAGGGCCACAGGAGCCCCGGAGCGGCGCGCGGATACGCTAGAGCTAATGTCGATGTTAAGCGACCATGACAAAAACATGCAACAACAGCGGATGCAAACAGAGCTTGTGTTTCATGCACTTCACATGAACTAAAACAGAGTCAAATCTCCAGGCGCTGGCGCAGAGAGGACAGAACGAGAGTGGCTAGCTGCTAGCTGAATGTTGACTGATGCTAATCTGACCTTTGGGTTCGCTAATCTGTAATAAAGTCTGGGTTTGCTAGCAAAAGGTTATCTGTGAATATAAAAAGCTGCATATATAAATATACTGTAGTTAATGAAATTACAAACTTCCACACCGCCTGCCCTTTCCTGTGCTTTCTCATTAAACACAGAAAAAACAAGCTGCTGGAAAACCCTTTTCTGGAATGTTAAATCTTTAGAGTTACTGCAGTATGGCAACAATATGACCATAATCACCATATTCAGCAAGATTGAACACAAAACACACACACATGTATATATTATGAAAAAAATATAAAAATCACAGCGAGTGTCATGGCAGACGCCTAAATCCACTACAATTTTATAAATAATACTGTTTTTGTGTCCCGGAATGTAGTTTTAAGAGTTTTTTAGGCGGGAATGTACATGTCTAGACTTCAAATATGCGTTTTGTTAATAAAGATAACGTCTATTTGAAAATATGCTTTGATGTTTTGGGAGATGTGAGCTCCAGGGCGTCAGCGGCCGTTCACCGCCGGCTCTGATGTCTCTATAGTGGTTAAACATGAGAAATATTTCCTTTTGGTTAATTCTAACGGGTCTTTGCTCTCATTAATCTATTATTTGTTCTAGAGCAGATAGTTTTGGCTGAGGGCAAAATCTCATCACGTTATATTTTATGTAACTTTAATGTTGTATAGCAGAGCGCTGCCTTTGTTTTGACTGAATTGCCGAACAACTTTTATGATGGCTGTTGCTGTTGTTGTTTATTAAATACTATTATTCAATAAATAATATATTATATACATAATAGTAGTATTTAGTATTGGGAAACAGTGTGTGTGTTCGTGATGGTGATTTTAGTGACATTATTCCACCGTTAGATGCGACAAGACACTGTTTTTCTGAGTGAGTCTGCAGTAAAGACTTTTATATTGAAAGAGACTGAAACAGGGTTGTAAACAAGGAAATTATTTTTACTTTCAACATCTTGTAAGACGCAGTTAACAGATGCAGTGTCATCAGAAATCACCCTCAACAGATGAAAGGATAGTAGGACAAAGATATCGCTTTCCTCAGCGGACAGTCAAACTAATGTTTTATTGTGAATATGAGATTGAGCTGAAGAATGAATGCTGTATCAGATGCAGGTAATCACACTCGCTCACTCCATCTCTCTCTCATCATACAGTAGAGCTTTTAATACAGTGATATAATAAGCTTTTAATGAAGCAACTCAATGGTCCTTCATTACTAGTTCTATATATAATATTTATATTTTGTATATTATATGCATTTGTGTGTGTATATATCTATATATGCACACAGAACGTGCATCAATAATACATATTCTCTTTCATTTAGTTTGAACATCATTTTCATAGGAAATTATTAATACAGGATGAATTCTCTGACATTATCTGAATGAGCTGCTGTGCTGCATGCTAATACATCACTAGCCCACGGCATGCTGGGTAAAGGCGATCTCTGCCGGTCCTTCAGTTTAGAGATTAAATATCATGTGATAAATTATTTAAGCCAATGAGAGACAGCGCAGGTGAGAGGGGAAGTAAATTAACAGCTGATGGCATGCTCAGGTCAAAGTTCAGAGGTCAAAGGGCAAATCAGGGCCTCACTGGAGCTCTGTGCTGATTACAGATGAACCAGAGACAGAGAGAAGAGAGTGTGTGTGATACTCATGATAAAGCTCAGGCTACAGAAATCATGAACAAACGATGAGATTTAAAATCACACACAGTCACACCGCAGGAAATTAACCTCCTCGTTAATGCAAAATCAGTAATATTTACGCGCTCGCTCCAGCAGAAATCAGTGGCGTTTCCTTTCTGAATGTGTCCTGTGGTGCGACACGCATCGAAACTATTTTAAACAGCAAACGTTTTGAAACATTTTTCTCATTTTATGCGCTCATGAAATGCTAATTTTTTTAGACACTTTAAAAAAGCTTTTGTCACACCACAAGCTAAAAATGTGATGAGAAAACATTAAAAAAATTAACTGGAGAAACAAAAACAGTGACAGTATCTGAGGTATAAACCTTTCACTTATACATTTACACAAAGTTCAAGCAAAATATCCTAGCTCTGCATCAGCTGCTCAAAAACATTTACTTTGCAAAGCTCTGATAGTTTAAGATGATTCATATATAAGCTATACAGATGTGAATAATACATTTATACTCAATTTTCTATTAAATAGATCTACTTCTTAGACATCCGTAACCGCTAATATGAACTTTCTGATCTGTTTGTTCTGTTGTGTTTCTTTGTCTGGACACTGTAAACACTGTACACATGCCGTGTGATAGAGGTTTTTTTTTAATCAGAGCATTTTAATGAGAATGAGTACAAATAAACGAGCTGATACCGTTACCAGTATCGGTACGGGTCTTCGGGTCGGTACACACGTGCACGGAACAAATACAGCTCTGTTTTAAACACTGCATGTGCACAACGTAACGTTTTTTTGAAAATGTAAAAATGCCTGTAGTTTTCTGTGAGGGGTTGGTTTAGGGAAAGGCAATACAGTTTGTACCGTATAAAAACCATTACGCCTATGGAGACCATTTCCACATCTGAACCTGTAATGTTCTTCTTGCTGCTGTTACTGTGGAAACACAGGATCTTCTTCAGCCACTTATTATTCTGCAATAATTCAGCTTTATTTCTGAGAGAAGAACAGAAGTGAGTGTGTGTGTGTGTGTGTGTGTGTGTGTTTGACGGGCCGTCGCTCTGTCAGTGCTGATGTGCGCGAGACGAACGGGGCCGCCTCGTTCAGCCCCGGGGCCAAACGCAGATCGCCGACGGCAACGGAGGATCCGCGCGTCAAAGATGGCCACCGTGGAGAGCGCGACATGCACTTCATCTGAGACGCACTTTGATCTGACGAGCCACACGTGATCAGAGACGCTGATGCTAATTACATCACCATAAAACTAAATCAGAAACAGAGACCTTCAGAGAACCAGCAGACAAATACAGCACACAAATAAAGCCTGGAAGTCATGATTAACTAAACCTATTCAAGACATTTCTATTAATTAAATTAAAGCTGATATTAAATACAAATATTAGATGAAAAACAAAATTGAGAAAAGTTGCATCGGCAACTAATTGAAAAGGTTATTATAGTTAACTAAAACTGAAAATAAAATTTTCATTACTTGAAATATAAAACAATGAACTGAAATAATATCAATATATTTAAAGGAATCATATAAATATATATAGTAACTGAAATACAGCAACATTTCTCATTTTCATTCAACTAAAACTTCATAAAAAATATTAACAATTATATAAAAAAAATAATAAACAATAAAAATTAATAAAACCTATATAGACACACACACACACACACACACACACACACACACACACACAAAACTAGAATAAAATTACTAAAACTTTATGGATAATTAAAAAAAAATGATGTAAAATATTAACAAAAACTATATAATATTATCTTAATAATAAATAAATAAATAAATTAGTAATAAATAAATAAATACCATAATAACATCTTAATGATACTAAAATAACACAGACTAAATCTAAAACTAGTTAGTAATATTAAAAATAATCATAATCATAATAAAAATAGCAAAAGCAAAAAAAAAACTACATTTAAAATGAAAAGTGAAATATATAAAAATAAAGGGTAATTTAAAATATTAATAAAAAATTAGGATATTGTTTAATTATACTAAAATACCACTGGGGGGGAAAACAACAACAACAACAACAAACTAAAACCAAAACCAAAATAAACCTAAATAGTAATATTTAAATAATAATAATAATAATAATCATAATAATAATCATAATAATAATGGCAAAAGCACAAAATAAAACAGTGAAAATATAATAAATAAAAGCTATAATAATAAGATATCAAACATGGCTCGTGAGAAATGGCGATGCAACTAAAGATCATCACAAAGTTTTGTGAGCTAAAGGCGGATCTGCTGTTTAATGAGCTTGTTTACACACCATCTGTAAGAGAACTACACAGCTAATGTGTAATTAAGCAGCTCTGATGAGTCGTCCGCATCGATCACATCAGCCTGTTTCTCAGGAAGCTGTTTGAGTCGTGGACTGCAGCGACGCCACACAATCACTCCCTGAGCGCCTGAAACTAATTAATGAAAACCTCTAACGACTCTAGCGTGACCCGACAGGAAACCAGGGGAACACTTCAAGATTAACATGAGTTAAAAAACACACTTCTCAAGCATTTATTAATCTTAGTGCATTTCAACATATAGGATTACATTATTTAAAAAAGTTATTATTAATATAATTAATATTTTTTAATGGAGCTCAGCTAACATGAACTAAGAATGAAAAAATACGCCTAAAAATTTATTTACCTTAGTTAACGTTAATGTCAACATTTATGAATACATTATTAAAATTAAAAGTTAATATTAATATAATTATTGTTTTAAATGGACATCAGCTAACATGAACTAAGAATGAAAAATACTTCTAAAACATTCATTAATATTAGTTAATTTCAACATTTATGAATACATAATTAAAATCAAAAGTTAATATTTAATGGACCCCAGTTAACGAACTAAAAATATTTCTAAAACATTTATTAATCTCGATTTTAACATTTTACGAATACATTATTAGAATCTAAAGTTAATATTTATTAATATTATTTAGCTAACGTTTGCCTGAACTCAGCTAACATGAATCAAGGATGAAAAAATAATTCTAAAACATTTATTAATCTTAGTTAATGTTAATTAACACACTGTTAAAATCACAAGTTGTTTCTGTTAATATTATATAATGCTTCTGAGTTGACATGAACAAATTATATGCACTCTATATCAAATCTCACAAATGTAACTCTATTATCATCCAGCTCTAATCTGAACAATGCGACTGTAAGGCATGAAGATATTAAGATATTATAAACATCATGATCATAATATTCATAAATACCCTTCTAAAACCAGTCTAAGCTGGTTTGCTGGTCTAGCAGGCTGGTTCAGGGCAGTTTAGACTGGTTTTATCATGTATCGTGACTAGTGTGTGTTTGTTTGTGAGTATTGAGCGGCTCAGACGCATAAAATAACTCAAAATGGGGGGGGGGAAACTACTACAAAAATGCAAAAATACTAAAACTAACTAAAATTAAAGGTGACATATCATGAAAATCTGACTTTTCCAGGTTGTAAGTGCTATAAAGAAACAGTTTTTGCTGCTTAATATTTTTTTTTTTGGAACCTGTGCACGATTGGTCTTCAACGAGCCCAATAGAGCCTATGTTACACCTCTCTTTATCTCCTTGCACTGGCTACCGGTTGCGGCTCGCATCAAGTTC